>NC_052313.1:58456046-58563546 GCF_016432855.1 Salvelinus namaycush
ATGGCAACATAAAGACACATGGTAACATACAGTAGAGACACATGGTAACACAGACACACATGGTAACACAGAGACACATGGTAACACAGACACACATGGTAACACAGAGACACATGGTAACACAGAGACACATGGTAACACAGACACACATGGTAACACAGAGACACATGGCAACATAAAGACACATGGTAACATACAGTAGAGACACATGGTAACACAGACACACATGGTAACACAGACACACATGGTAACACAGAGACACATGGTAACACAGAGACACATGGTAACACAGACACACATGGTAACACAGAGACACATGGCAACATAAAGACACATGGTAACACAGACACACATGGTAACACAGAGACACATGGCAACATAAAGACACATGGTAACATAGACACACATGGCAACATAAAGACACATGGTAACACAGACACACATGGTAACACAGAGACACATGGTAACACAGAGACACATGGTAACACAGAGACACATGGCAACATAAAGACACATGGTAACATACAGTAGAGACACATGGTAACACAGACACACATGGTAACACAGAGACACATGGTAACACAGAGACACATGGTAACAGAGAGACACATGGTAACACAGAGACACATGGTAACACAGAGACACATGGTAACACAGAGACACATGGCAACATAAAGACACATGGTAACACAGACACACATGGTAACACAGACACACATGGTAACACAGAGACACATGGTAACACAGAGACACATGGTAACACAGACACACATGGTAACACAGAGACACATGGTAACACAGACACACATGGTAACATACAGTAGAGACACATGGCAACATAGAGACACATGGTAACACAGAGACACATGGTAACACAGAGACACATGGTAACACAGAGACACATGGCAACATAAAGACACATGGTAACACAGAGACACATGGCAACATAAAGACACATGGTAACACAGACACACATGGTAACACAGACACACATGGTAACACAGAGACACATGGTAACACAGAGACACATGGTAACACAGACACACATGGTAACACAGAGACACATGGTAACACAGACACACATGGTAACACAGAGACACATGGTAACATAGAGACACATGGTAACACAGAGACACATGGTAACACAGAGACACATGGTAACAGAGAGACACATGGTAACACAGACACACATGGTAACACAGAGACACATGGCAACATAAAGACACATGGTAACACAGAGACACATGGTAACACAGACACACATGGTAACACAGAGACACATGGCAACATAAAGACACATGGTAACATACAGTAGAGACACATGGTAACACAGACACACATGGTAACACAGACACACATGGTAACACAGAGACACATGGTAACACAGAGACACATGGTAACACAGACACACATGGTAACACAGAGACACATGGCAACATAAAGACACATGGTAACATACAGTAGAGACACATGGTAACACAGACACACATGGTAACACAGACACACATGGTAACACAGAGACACATGGTAACACAGAGACACATGGTAACACAGACACACATGGTAACACAGACACACATGGTAACACAGAGACACATGGTAACACAGACACACATGGTAACACAGACACACATGGTAACACAGAGACACATGGTAACACAGAGACACATGGTAACACAGAGACACATGGTAACACAGAGACACATGGTAACACAGACACACATGGTAACACAGACACACATGGTAACACAGAGACACATGGCAACAGAGAGACACATGGCAACATAGAGACACATGGCAACATAGAGACACATGGTAACAGAGAGACACATGGCAACATAAAGACACATGGTAACATACAGTAGAGACACATGGTAACATAAAGACACATGGTAACATACAGTAGAGACACATGGTAACACAGAGACACATGGTAACATACAGTAGAGACACATGGCAACATAAAGACACATGGTAACATACAGTAGAGACACATGGTAACATACAGTAGAGACACATGGTAACACAGAGACACATGGTAACATACAGTAGAGACACATGGCAACATAAAGACACATGGTAACATACAGTAGAGACACATGGTAACATACAGTAGAGACACATGGTAACACAGAGACACATGGTAACATACAGTAGAGACACATGGCAACATAAAGACACATGGTAACATACAGTAGAGACACATGGCAACATAAAGACACATGGTAACATACAGTAGAGACACATGGTAACATTATTGAACATTCATGGATTGTGTTTATATGCTAGAGCTGTGTTCTGTGTATAGTCATGTTTTCATTCCATTGTATTGTTCATACAGACCAACCAGGACGGTATTGTATTGTCCATACAGACCAACCAGGACGGTATTGTATTGTTCATACAGACTAACCAGGGCTGTATTGTATTGTTCATACAGACCAACCAGGGCTGTATTGTATTGTTCAGACAGACCAACCAGGGCTGTATTGTATTGTTCAGACAGACCAACCAGGACGGTATTGTATTGTTCAGACAGACCAACCAGGACGGTATTGTATTGTTCATACAGACTAACCAGGGCTGTATTGTATTGTTCATACAGACCAACCAGGGCTGTATTGTATTGTTCAGACAGACTAACCAGGGCTGTATTGTATTGTTCAGACAGACCAACCAGGACTGTATTGTATTGTTCATACAGACTAACCAGGGCTGTATTGTATTGTTCATACAGACCAACCAGGGCTGTATTGTATTGTTCATACAGACCAACCAGGGCTGTATTGTATTGTTCATACAGACCAACCAGGGCTGTATTGTATTGTTCATACAGACCAACCAGGACGGTATTGTATTGTTCATACAGACTAACCAGGGCTGTATTGTATTGTTCAGACAGACCAACCAGGGCTGTATTGTATTGTTCATACAGACCAACCAGGGCTGTATTGTATTGTTCAGACAGACCAACCAGGACGGTATTGTATTGTTCAGACAGACCAACCAGGGCTGTATTGTATTGTTCAGACAGACCAACCAGGACGGTATTGTATTGTTCATACAGACCAACCAGGGCTGTATTGTATTGTTCAGACAGACCAACCAGGACGGTATTGTATTGTTCAGACAGACCAACCAGGGCTGTATTGTATTGTTCATACAGACCAACCAGGGCTGTATTGTATTGTCCATACAGACCAACCAGGGCTGTATTGTATTGTTCATACAGACCAACCAGGGCTGTATTGTATTGTTCATACAGACCAACCAGGGCTGTATTGTATTGTTCATACAGACCAACCAGGGCTGTATTGTATTGTTCATACAGACCAACCAGGGCTGTATTGTATTGTTCATACAGACCAACCAGGGCTGTATTGTATTGTCCATACAGACCAACCAGGGCTGTATTGTATTGTTCATACAGACCAACCAGGACGGTATTGTATTGTCCATACAGACCAACCAGGACGGTATTGTATTGTCCATACAGACCAACCAGGGCTGTATTGTATTGTTCATACAGACCAACCAGGGCTGTATTGTATTGTTCATACAGACCAACCAGGGCTGTATTGTATTGTCCATACAGACCAACCAGGGCTGTATTGTATTGTTCAGACAGACCAACCAGGGCTGTATTGTATTGTTCATACAGACCAACCAGGACGGTATTGTATTGTTCATACAGACCAACCAGGGCTGTATTGTATTGTTCATACAGACCAACCAGGGCTGTATTGTATTGTTCATACAGACCAACCAGGACGGTATTGTATTGTCCATACAGACCAACCAGGGCTGTATTGTATTGTTCATACAGACCAACCAGGACGGTATTGTATTGTCCATACAGACCAACCAGGGCTGTATTGTATTGTTCATACAGACCAACCAGGACGGTATTGTATTGTCCATACAGACCAACTAGGGCTGTATTGTATTGTTCAGACAGACTAACCAGGGCTGTATTGTATTGTTCAGACAGACCAACCAGGGCTGTATTGTATTGTTCATACAGACCAACCAGGGTTGTATTGTATTGTCCATACAGACCAACTAGGGCTGTATTGTATTGTTCATACAGACCAACCAGGGTTGTATTGTATTGTTCAGACAGACCAACCAGGGCTGTATTGTATTGTTCATACAGACCAACCAGGGTTGTATTGTATTGTCCATACAGACCAACTAGGGCTGTATTGTATTGTTCAGACAGACCAACCAGGGCTGTATTGTATTGTTCATACAGACTAACTAGGGTTGTATTGTATTGTTCAGACAGACCAACCAGGGCTGTATTGTATTGTTCATACAGACCAACCAGGGCTGTATTGTATTGTTCATACAGACCAACCAGGACGGTATTGTATTGTCCATACAGACCAACTAGGGCTGTATTGTATTGTTCATACAGACCAACCAGGGTTGTATTGTATTGTCCATACAGACCAACTAGGGCTGTATTGTATTGTTCATACAGACCAACCAGGACGGTATTGTATTGTCCATACAGACCAACTAGGGCTGTATTGTATTGTTCATACAGACCAACCAGGGTTGTATTGTATTGTTCATACAGACCAACCAGGGCTGTATTGTATTGTTCATACAGACCAACCAGGGCTGTATTGTATTGTCCATACAGACCAACCAGGGCTGTATTGTATTGTTCATACAGACTAACCAGGGCTGTATTGTATTGTTCAGACAGACCAACCAGGGCTGTATTGTATTGTTCATACAGACTAACCAGGGCTGTATTGTATTGTTCATACAGACTAACCAGGGCTGTATTGTATTGTTCATACAGACTAACCAGGGCTGTATTGTATTGTTCATACAGACTAACCAGGGCTGTATTGTATTGTTCATACAGACTAACCAGGGCTGTATTGTATTGTTCATACAGACTAACCAGGGCTGTAATGAGTTTCTGTTGGTCCATTTGGTCTCCCTCCCCCATATGATCGTTGGAGGCTAACCTCCCCATCTTACACTGGGAGTGGGAGAGGGGTCCGCTCTGGGCAACACACACACACACACACACACACACACACACACACACACACACACACACACACACACACACACACACACACACACACACACACACACACACACACACACACACACACACACACACAGGAGCCTCTGTGTGTGAAAGGCTGGCTGCTTCCCTCACCCCAACACATTCACATGATGCTGTGACATTTCAGGCCCTCTGTGGATAACGCTTCTGCAATGTCTGATGGGGGGGTATGTGTGTGCGTGCACGTGTGTGTATGTGTGTGTGTGTGTGTGTGTGTGTGTTTCTGCGATGTGTGTGTGTCTGCGCGTGCATGTGTGTAAACGACTTTGTACCTATCATGTTTACAGAATGTGACAAGCAAATCTATAAAGGACATCAACCAACGTGGAAAAAGACATGTTCAGTCAATGGGGTGGAATTCTACTGCCTGGCTTTGAGTCGAAAATTATATTTTCTGAAACATGTGACGGAAATGACAGATCTGGGTCAGAGACCCAAGTCCAGGAAGAACTGTGACAATTAGTCTCAAAACGGTTACAAATACTCTCTAAAATAAAGGACGATCTCTTTTATACGTTTATTATTTTGTCTTATGTAAGTGACACAAAACCATGTTGTAAATCGTAAATTGCTTGTAAATTGCACATCTGAAACTATATTTTATTTACAGTAATAAACTGTGTCTTTTGCCAGCAGATGCATAGGGGTGTGGGGACAAGTCCCTGTAACTAAGTGTGTCATCTGCTGGCAGATGCTGTTATGAATTGTCACACAGTTGTTGAGTCTTATCTGGTTATGTGGGTTGTGACCACTGGTTCTTCTGTAATGACTGAGTCCATTCTGTCACCACTGTATAGAGCTTGGCTTCTGCTTGATAATACAACCAACTGAAAGCCCGGTGTAAGGCCACACACACACACACACACACACACACACACACACACACACACACACACACACACACACACACACACACACACACACACACACACACACACACACACACACACACACGGGTGTGGCCTGTATCCGGCCATTGTTCAGAAACAGTTAGAACACTTGTCTGTGAATGAAATGGAAACTAGTTAGTGGAGGGGTGGAGGGGTGGAGGAGTGGAGTGTGTGGAGGAGTGGAGGTGTGGAGTGTGTGGAGGGAGTGGAGGTGTGGAGGGTGTGTACTGTTTATCAGGATGTTAATGTATACCATAGCTGCGTTACAAATGGCACCCTTTATATTGTGTACTACTTTACTTCATCTTAATTTGAGTTTAATTTGAAAATAATCCTGCAGCAACAGGAAATGTGAAATATTGTGTGGATTATAATTAAATTGACGTTTTTGTAGGGGTTGATACATTTTTCATGAGGGCAAATCAAGTCAAAAATTTTAAAGTGGAAATTACAAACATTAGAAGCTTTTTTAAACCTTGAATACGCTACAGGTTTGCATTTCCTGCTGTGGAGAAAAATTCTCAGCAACAAAAGAGTGATCAAATTAAGATCTTACACCTGTAGGACTCTGGTCAAAAGTAGTGCACTTTGTAGGGAATAAGGTGCCATGTTGTTTCTCGTTTACTCACCTCTGTTTAGAAAGACATGTAGATCTGAATCTCTGTGGTTGACTATTTATCTTACAAGGAGGAGAGTTGCTGGAAATACCTCTGTGTGATGTTGTTGAAGTACCCTCCAGGAATTCCTGGTCAGGATGTTCAATGGACGCACTGGAGTCTTTAAATTATGTGATTGAAAGTGAACTGGATAAGGTTAGGGTTAGTGTCTGGGTATCTGGAAGTGAACTGGATAAGGTTAGGGTTAGTGTCTGGGTATCTGGAAGTGAACTGGGTAAGGTTTGGGTTAGTGTCTGGGTATCTGGAAGTGAACTGGGTAAGGTTAGGGTTAGTGTCTGGGTATCTGGAAGTGAACTGGGTAAGGTTTGGGTTAGTGTCTGGGTATCTGGAAGTGAACTGGGTAAGGTTAGGGTTAGTGTCTGGGTATCTGGAAGTGAACTGGGTAAGGTTAGGGTTAGTGTCTGGGTATCTGGAAGTGAACTGGATAAGGTTAGGGTTAGTGTCTGGGTATCTGGAAGTAAACTGGGTAAGGTTAGGGTTAGTGTCTGGGTATCTGGAAGTAAACTGGGTAAGGTTAGGGTTAGTGTCTGGGTATCTGGAAGTGAACTGGATAAGGTTAGGGTTAGTGTCTGGGTATCTGGAAGTAAACTGGGTAAGGTTAGGGTTAGTGTCTGGGTATCTGGAAGTAAACTGGGTAAGGTTAGGGTTAGTGTCTGGGTATCTGGAAGTGAACTGGGTAAGGTTAGGGTTAGTGTCTGGGTATCTGGAAGTGAACTGGGTAAGGTTTGGGTTAGTGTCTGGGTATCTGGAAGTGAACTGGGTAAGGTTAGGGTTAGTGTCTGGGTATCTGGAAGTGAACTGGGTAAGGTTAGGGTTAGTGTCTGGGTATCTGGAAGTGAACTGGATAAGGTTAGGGTTAGTGTCTGGGTATCTGGAAGTAAACTGGGTAAGGTTAGGGTTAGTGTCTGGGTATCTGGAAGTGAACTGGGTAAGGTTAGGGTTAGTGTCTGGGTATCTGGAAGTGAACTGAACAGGGAAATAAGAACTAATACTACAGTTGAAGTCGGAAGTGTACATACACCTTAGCCAAATATATTTAAACTCAGTTTTTCACAATTCCTGACATTTAATCCAAGTAAAAATTCCCTGTCTTAGGTCATTTAGGATGACCACTTTATTTTAAGAATGTGAAATGTCAGAATAATAGTAGAGAGAATGATTCATTTCAGCTTTCATTTCTTTCATTACATTCACAGTGGGTCAGAAGTTTACATACACTCAATTAGTATTTGGTAGCATTGCCTTTAAATTGTTTAACTTGGGTCAAACATTTCAGGTAGCCTTCCACAAGCTTCTCACAATAAACTGGGTGAATTTTGGCCCATTCCTCCTGACAGCGCTGGTGTAACTGAATCAGGTTTCTAGGCCTCCTTGCTCGCACATGCTTTTTCAGTTCTGCCCACACATTTTCTATAGGATTGAGGTCAGTGCTTTGTGATGGTCACTCCAATACCTTGACTTTGTTGTCCTTAATCCATTTTGCCACAACTTTGGAAGTATGCTTGGGGTCATTGTCCATTTGGAAGACCCATTTGCGACCAAGTTTTAACTTCCTGACTGATGTCTTGAGATGTTGCTTCAATTTATCCACATAATTTGCCTTCCTCATGAGGCCATCTATTTTGTGAAGTGCACCAGACCCTCCTGCAGCAAATTACCCCCACAACATGATGCTGCCACCTCCTTGCTTCAAGGTCGTGATGGTGTTCTTCGGCTTGCAAGCCTCTCCCTTTTTCCTCCAAACATAATGATGGTCTTTATGGCCAAACAGCTCTATTTTTGTTTCATCAGACCAGAGGACATTTCTCCAAAAAGTGCGATCTTTGTCCCCATGTGCAGTTATAAACCGGCTTTTTTATGTTGGTTTTGGAGCACTGGCTTCTTCCTTGCTGAGCGGCCTTTCAGGTTATGTCGATATAGGACTCGTTTTACTGTGGATATAGATACTTTTGTACCCGTTTCCTCCAGCATCTTCACAAGGTCCTTTGCTGTTGTTCTGGGATTGATTTGCACAATTCGCACCAAAGTATGTTCATCTCTAGGAGACAGAACGCGTCTCCTTCCTGAGCGGTATGACGGCTGTGTGGTCCCATGATGTTTATACTTGCGTACTATTGTTTGTACAGATGAACGTGGTACCTTGAGGCGTTTGGAAATTGCTCCCAAGGATGAACCAGACTTGTGGAGGTCTACTATTTCTTTTCTGAGTTCTTGGCTGATTTCCTTTGATTTTCCCATGATGTCAAGCAAAGATGCACAGAGTTTGAAGGTAGGCCTTGAAATACATTCACAGGTACACCTCCAATTGACTCAAATGATGTCAGTTAGCCTATCAGAAGCTTCTAAAGCCATGACATCATTTCCTGGAATTTTCCAAGCTGTTTAAAGGCACAGTCAACTCAGTTTATGTAAACTTCTGACCCACCGGAATTGTGATACAATGAATTATAAGTGAAATAATCTGTCTGTAAACAATTGTTGGGAAAAGTACTTCCATCATGCACAAAGTAGATGTCCTAACCGACTTGCCAAAACTATAGTTTTTTAGCAAGAAATTTGTGGAGTGGTTGAAAAACAAGTTTTAATGACTCCAACCTAAGTGTATGTACATTTCAGACTTCAACTGTATATAGTACCAGTCATTCCAGGGTTTTTCTTTATTTTTACTATTTTCTATATTCTAGAATAAGAGTAAAGACATCAAAACTATGAAATAAAACATATGGAATCACGTAGTAATCAAAAAAGTGTTAAACAAATCAAAATATATTTTATATTTGAGATTCTTTAAAGTAGCCACCCTTTGCCTTGATGACAGTCTTGCTAACAGCATTAGGAACTGGAGGTAAAAATAGAAGGTGTTGTTGACTCATTAGGAACTGGAGGTAACACCAGAACGTGTTGTTGACTCATTAGGAACTGGAGGTAACACTAGAAGGTGTTGTTGACTCATTAGGAACTGGAGGTAAACACTAGAAGGTGTTATTGACTCATTAGGAACTGGAGGTAACACTAGAAGGTGTTATTGACTCATTAGGACCTGGAAGTAAACACTTGAAGGTGTTGTTGACTCATTAGGAACTGGAAGTAAACACTAGAAGGTGTTATTGACTCATTAGGACCTGGAAGTAAACACTAGAAGGTGTTGTTGACTCATTAGGACCTGGAAGTAAACACTAGAAGGTGTTATTGACTCATTAGGAACTGGAGGTAACACTAGAAGGTGTTGTTGACTCATTAGGACCTGGAAATAAACACTCGAAGGTGTTGTTGACTCTTTAGGAACTGGAAGTAAACACTAGAAGGTGTTGTTGACTCATTAGGAGCTGGAGGTAACACTAGAAGGTGTTGTTGACTCATTAGGACCTGGAAGTAAACACTAGAAGGTGTTGTTGACTCATTAGGAACTGGAAGTAAACACTAGAAGGTGTTATTGACTCATTAGGAACTGGAGGTAACACTAGAAGGTGTTGTTGACTCATTAGGAACTGGAGGTAACACTAGAAGGTGTTGTTGACTCATTAGGAACTGGAGGTAACACTAGAAGGTGTTGTTGACTCATTAGGAACTGGAGGTAACACTAGAAGGTGTTGTTGACTCATTAGTAACTGGAGGTAACACTAGAAGGTGTTGTTGACTCATTAGGAACTGGAGGTAACACTAGAAGGTGTTGTTGACTCATTAGGAACTGGAGGTAACACTAGAAGGTGTTGTTGACTCTTTAGGACCTGGAAGTAACACTAGAAGGTGTTGTTGACTCATTAGGACCTGGAAATAAACACTCAAAGGTGTTGTTGACTCATTAGGAACTGGAGGTAACACTAGAAGGTGTTGTTGACTCATTAGGAACTGGAGGTAACACTAGAAGGTGTTGTTGACTCATTAGGAACTGGAGGTAACACTAGAAGGTGTTGTTGACTCATTAGGAACTGGAGGTAACACTAGAAGGTGTTGTTGACTCTTTAGGAACTGGAGGTAACACTAGAAGGTGTTGTTGACTAGCTCCACTGAACTGCTTCAGCTTTGTGTTGTGGCTTGGCTAGCGCAGAAGCATTCATACACCATGATGCAGATGCTAAACAATGGAAGTGGTGTTCCACTAACCCAATAAAATGAGCTGGAACTAAGCCTTTTTAGGCTCCAACATTTACACACCATTAAGTCGCTTGTAAATGTCCCCCTCTTATCAGCTTGTGTGGCCAAAGAGATAGAGGAGCAGATATACATCAGTTTCCCGCTGGCCTAGTAAACAGAGAATTTTGGATGAAAGTAATGAAAAAAAAAAAAAAATGACTTGAATGTTGTTATCTGGGTCATTATTGGAAGAGCTTAGAAATGTTAATGTGATGGTAAGGACACAGCAGACATGGGACAGGGGACAGTCTAGACCTGCATGACTTCCTGCTAGCCAGGGCGTGAGTCCAAGTGCCAGGCACCAGTCTCCCGAGTCTGCAGCTCTGCAGAGAGAGAGAGAGAGCGAGAGAGAGAGAGGGCGAGAGACAGAGCGAGAGAGAGAGCGAGCGTGAGAGAGAGAGAGAGCGAGAGAGAGAAAGAGAGAGAGAGAGAAAGAGAGAGCGAGAGAGAGAGCGAGAGAGAGAGCGAGAGAGAGAGCGAGAGAGAGAGAGAGAGAGAGAGAGAGAGAGAGAGAGAGGGGGAGAGACAGAGTGAGAGAGAGAGAGCGAGAGAAAGAGAGCGAGAGAGAGAGCGCGAGAGAGAGAGAGAGAGAGAGAGAGAGAGAGAGAGAGAGAGAGAGACAGACAGACAGAAAAAAATTGCGAGTGTTTGTTGTGTATGGTTGCACAATGGGAACACAGTACCCATTAACACCAAGCATTGACAGTTGGATAATCATGATCATTCTTCATGAAGAAAAAGGAAGGGAAGAGTATAAAGAGATAAAAGAAAAGCTCCCTCAAGTTTCTCTCCCAGTTCACTGTCTGAAATAAATTATGTCATTTGGGGTTCACTCCCAGGCATTCAGCATTTCATGTTGGAAGTCAATGAGTTGACACCTCCAGCTGTGTGTGTGTGTGTGTGTGTGTGTGTGTGTGTGTGTGTGTGTGTGTGTGTGTGTGTGTGTGTGTGTGTGTGTGTGTGTGTGTGTGTGTGTGTGTGTGTGTGTGTGTGTGTGTGTGTGTGTGTGTGTGTGTGTGTGTGTGTGTGTGTGTGTGTGTGTGTGTGTGTGTGTGTGACACCTTAAGCTTTTTGTGACGACCTTTTGTTATTTGGGAATGTGGGAAACAGTACAGGCAGGCTAGCTACCTCACACACACAGCTTATACCTGAAGAGTTCCCAGAGTTACAGGCTAGCTATCTCTCTCACACAGCTTATACCTGAAGAGTTCCCAGAGTTACAGGCTAGCTATCTCTCTCACACAGCTTATACCTGAAGAGTTCCCAGAGTTAGAGTTACAGGCTAGCTATCTCACACAGATAGCTTATACCTGAAGAGTTCCCAGAGTTACAGGCTAGCTATCTCACACACACAGCTTATACCTGAAGAGTTCCCAGAGTTACAGGCTAGCTATCTCACACACACAGCTTATACCTGAAGAGTTCCCAGAGTTAGAGTTACAGGCTAGCTATCTCACACAGATAGCTTATACCTGAAGAGTTCCCAGAGTTACAGGCTAGCTATCTCACACACACAGCTTATACCTGAAGAGTTCCCAGAGTTACAGGCTAGCTGTCTCACATAGCTTGTATCTCAAATCAAATCAAATTGTATTTGTCTGTCACGCTCTGACCTTAGAGAGCTTTTTATGTCTCTATTTTGGTTTGGTCAGGGTGTGATTTGGGTGGGAATTCTATGGTCATTTTCTATGTTTTGTATTTTTTTGTGTTTGGCCGGGTGTGGTTCTCAATCAGAGGCAGCTGTCTATCGTTGTCTCTGATTGAGAACCATACTTAGGTAGCTTTTCCCTACCGATGCTTTGTGGGTAGTTGTTTTCTGTTTTGTGTTTCTGCACCTGACAGAACTGTTTCGGTTTCGTTCATTCTCTTTGTTGTTTTGTTATTTAGTGTTCAGTTTAATTAATAAATCATGAACACTTTCCACGCTGCGCTTTGGTCCACACTTTCTTCAACAGACGATCATTACAGGAGGGAAATCCTATCTGGATTAAGTTTGTGTTCCTCATTCTGGAGGGAAAAACACATCAACTACCCCTGTATACTGTTCACTACTGTTCTCAAGCTCATAATGTAGAGGCTGAATGAAACTAAAACGAAGCTAGTGATTAAAGATTGAATGGAATTATTCCACTATTTACTGTAATTGGCATCAAAGCCTATTTTCATTCATTGTCAGTCATTTATCTTCAACACATGGTCACAACATCCACCAGACAAAATAGAAAAATAGATTGATTTTACCACAGGCTAAGTGAACTGATGTCTCAGTTATCCTCAGAACAACAATAACTTACGGTTATTTACCTTCCGCTCGGTTACAGAAGTACAGCATTAGTTTCCATCAGTATCCTACAGTGTTGGTACATTAGGCAGGTGGAGGTTGTTGCTAGGTAGCAGGGATCATCACACACTCCTCCACAGTAACAGTGAGCAGATGCATTCCATTAGTTCCATTTGTTCCATTTGGCACTAAACAAAGTGTCTGTAGAACACTAACAACCCCCTCTCTCTCATGACATTACCCCTCACTGTAATCAATGGTAGCTGAGACACAGCACAGTTAGACACTGGTCTTGTTGTTGCTCTTGCTATAGACCAATACACAGTGGTAGAAATAGTGTCTCCATGCTCATAGGAAATGGTTAATTTCCTATCTAGTTTTGTAATGTACGTTTACCCCTGTGACTTAAACAAGGGTGGAAAGGGAGGAATCAAGGATATTCATATTATGGATTATCATTATTGCAATTATATTTTTTATATGAGTAAAACACCATTTTAAAATAGGTAAAAATATAATTTGATATTGTCTTCTAGCCCGTACATGGTATGTAGTCTCCCATGTGGTAAGGGTCTGATGTGGAGGTTACAGTATCAATGCCCTTTCCAATTTGTCTCTTTAATTGCAGTGTTGCTCTGGTGCTTGTTCTGTGCCAACACCAGAGCTGCTCTCCTTTCCCCTGAGGATGACAGGAAGTAGTTTGCATCAGAATCCGAGAGCTGTGATTGGACAAGGACATTAGGAAAATGAAGTAATGAAGAAAATAATCCATTATGATTCGATGGAAAAAATACTGTATACACAAACCTGTGTGTGTGTGGGTGTGTGTGTGTGCGTGCACTCTTAGATGGACAACTGAAAAGCAGCTGTGACAATGATTCTGCAGTGTCAGAGGAACTGTCAGAGAGACTCTCTCTTCCTGTTAGCCAGCATAGCCCAAGGGTACACTCATCCTCCCCACTGCAGAGGGACACGCACTCTCTCTCTCTATCCTCTCTCTCTCCTCTCTTTGTAATACAGCTCTCCTTTCTTCTCCTCATGCTTTTCTGGAGGGCTGAAAAAGCAACTTGACGATTGGATTTTTAGCTACAGTCAGAAAGTTTTTGTGACAAACGATTCAAAGAAAAATAATGTTTTTTCTTAGGAGTCATCCTTGTGGCTGTGATAAGATCCACTTGTCATCAGCTCACATCTTAGGCTACTGACTACTTTATTGAGGGAAAACATACGTGCTACGACTTTGATATGTGGTTGTCTCACCCAGCTATGTTAAGATGAGTGCACTACATGTCAATGTACTAACACATCATAATAGCAGAGTGTGATTGATGTTGTGTCCTCAGGTCTGACTCAATGCAGTCCCTACTAGTAAATACACACAAATAAGGGATCGATACAGTGTCTGTAATTCAATTCCCTTTTGACCAGATGTATTCCTCTTTCAAAGTCTGTTTCTAGGTACGTGCCCATCGGTAGCCTCTCCCATTTGAATTTTCTCCTTCAGAGCATCAGAGACACTCACTGAGATAATAATAGGATCCTCCTGCTGTCGTGACCATAACACACTGAATCCCTGCTACCTCACCATCGATGAGACTTGCTGAAGCAGAAATAGGCCCTGCTGCTGTGGCTACTTGTAGAACTGTCAAAGGAAGAGGAGGACTTTGTCTCCACGGTCTATTTCCCAGCCGGGTCGCACAAGATCCACTGTGAAATTAGACGTCCGGCCAGGTGAGCGGGACGTCAGGAGATGACACAAAACGGCCACTCGGGTCAATGGTGACTGCTATTACCATCAACTATAAGGGCACAAAGTGAGACCCAAATGCAGACACAGGAGGCAGATGGTTGAGCTCTGATATTTATTATAACAAAAGGGGCAAAAGGCAGGTCGGGAACAGGCGAGAGTTCATAAACCAGGTCAGAGTCCAAACAATACCAGGCAATAGGCAGGCTCGAGGTCAGGACAGGCAGGGGTTCAGTAATCTGGTCTGAGTCCAAACATTACAAGGGGATAGGCAGGCTCGAGGTCAGGACAGGCAGAGTGGTCAGTAATCTGGTCTGAGTCCAAACATTACAAGGGGATAGGCAGGCTCGAGGTCAGGACAGGCAGAGTGGTCAGTAATCTGGTCTGAGTCCAAATATTACAAGGGGATAGGCAGGCTCGAGGTCAGAACAGGCAGAGTGGTCAGTAATCTGGTCTGAGTCCAAATATTACAAGGGGATAGGCAGGCTCGAGGTCAGAACAGGCAGGGGTTCAGTGATCAGGTCTGAGTCCAAACAGTACCAGGGGATAGGCAGGCTCGAGGTCAGAACAGGCAGAGTGGTCAGGCCGGCGGGTTCGGCATCAGGACAGGAAAGGGTCAAAACCAGGAGGCCTAGGAAAAAACAGAGACTGGGAAAAACGCTGGTTGACTTGGCAAAACAAGACGAACTGGCACAGAAAGACAGGAAACACAGGGATAAATACACCGGGGATAGTAAGCGACAACTGGAGGGGGGTGGAGACAAGCACAAGGACAGGTTAAACAGATCAGGGCGTGACACAAGTAGCCTTGTGTCTTGTTAGGGTGTTGTGGACAGGGTTGGTAGATGGGTGTAAGCCTTGTGTCTTGTTAGGGTGTTGTGGACAGGGTTGGTAGATGGTTGTAAGCCTTGTGTCTTGTTAGGGTGTTGTGGACAGGGTTGGTAGATGGTTATAAGCCTTGTGTCTTGTTAGGGTGTTGTGGACAGGGTTGGTAGATGGTTGTAAGCCTTGTGTCTTGTTAGGGTGTTGTGGACAGGGTTGGTAGATGGGTGTAAGCCTTGTGTCTTGTTAGGGTGTTGTGGACAGGGTTGGTAGATGGGTGTAAGCCTTGTGTCTTGTTAGGGTGTTGTGGACAGGGTTGGTAGATGGTTGTAAGCCTTGTGTCTTGTTAGGGTGTTGTGGACAGGGTTGGTAGATGGGTGTAAGCCTTGTGTCTTGTTAGGGTGTTGTGGACAGGGTTGGTAGATGGTTGTAAGCCTTGTGTCTTGTTAGGGTGTTGTAGACAGGGTTGGTAGATGGGTGTAAGCCTTGTGTCTTGTTAGGGTGTTGTGGACAGGGTTGGTAGATGGGTGTAAGCCGTGAGCTCCAGTATTAATGCCTTAACTGAACCGTGGAGTTGTTTTTGCTTTCATCCTGTACCAAACCATATCCCAGAACTCAACCAATCAGAACGAATCCCAAACCTTAACACAGAACTCAACCAAACAGAATGAATACCAAACCTTAACACAGAACTCAACCAATCAGAATGAATGCCTAAACTTAACCCAGAACTCAACCATTCAGAATGAATCCCAAACCTTAACCCAGAACTCAACCAATCAGAATGAATACCAAATCTTAACCCAGAACTCAACAATTCAGAATGAATGCCTTTAACATAATCCAGAACTCAACCATTCAGAATAAATGCCTTTAACATAATCCAGAACTCAACCATTCAGAATGAATGCCTTTAACATAATCCAGAACTCAACCATTCAGAATGAATGCCTAAATATAACCCAGAACTCAACCATTCAGAATGAATGCCTTTAACATAATCCAGAACTCAACCATTCAGAATGAATGCCTAAATATAACCCAGAACTCAACCAATCAGAATGAATGCCTAAATATAACCCAGAACTCAACCAATCAGAATGAATGCCTAAACTTAACACAGAACTCAACCACTCAGAATGAATGCCTAAACTTAACCTTCGAAAGTTGACATTTATGGACAAACGTCTGATTCGGGAATGAGGCTGTGAGCACTTGTTGCTACTGCCACCCAGGTTTTGGAGTATAGGATTAGTGAATATCATGTGTTTAAATGAGAAGGAACACAGACAATAGCTCCATGAACAACCTCAACCTTATGGGTCCCTTGTGCACACTGAGTCTAGTCTACTTTAACATCCATAGTTATCAAATGTTTGTGAAGTACATTGGCACAAAAACACATGAATACAAATTAGAAATACCCACTCACATGGACCTTCTCTTTCACTCCCACAAACTCCTCACTTTAACTGTGGCAGTTATTTCCATCCAACCACCAGACCCAGACCCGTCTATGTAATGTGACTGTGTGAGAGAGGAGGTGCCGGCTGGGAGCTGGTCTGCCATGTTGGATTTAGTTGACCACGCGTGGGCAGGTGCTAAACCGTAAACTGCTGACCTGCTGCAGCGTGGTGCTCTGTGGGTAATGTGAGGGGACAGAATGTTGCTGCCTGCGGAACACAGAATGACCCGGAGTGTTCTGGAGTGTCTCTGTCGTGTTCTATACTAGAGTTCTTTCTGATGCTTCATCTGTTTCTGTAAAGCCTCAGACTCACACCAGCCTGGTTTCCCTTTTGGGTAAAAACAGGCCATGTGCATAACATCGTTTTTTAAAATTCATTTGACACGTTTTGGTTTTCAATTGTGATTTTGCATAATTTTCTGTATTGTTACTGGTGTAAATTAATAATTATAGGTTTGGGTCATATTGGGCTCCTGAGTAGTGCATTGTTCAGGTTGTGTAAATACACACACACACACACACACACACACACACACACACACACACACACACACACACACACACACACACACACACACACACACACACACACACACACACACACACACACACACACACACACACACACAGTCTTGTAGAGCTAACACTTCAGTCCCATTCCCCAAAAAAATCCCTAACCCCTAACCCATACTCTAACCTTAACCCTGACCCTAAACCTAAACCTAACCCTAGCTCCTAACCCTAACCCTAACCCTAAACCTAACCCTAGCTCCTAACCCTAACTCTAAACCTAATTCTATTCCTAAAAGTAATTCTAACCTTAACCCTAAACCCCCTAGAATTAGCATTTGACCTCGTGGGGACTAACAAAATGTCCCCAGTTGGTCAAAATGTTGTTTGTTTACTATTATTGTGGGGAATTCTGGTCCCCGCAAGAATAGTTAAACATATCCACACACACACACATGCACAGACACACGCACACGCACACAGATACACAAACACACACACAAACCTAGGAGAGGAAGCAGTACAATGAAGAAAGAGGAAATGGGAGAGTCATGTTTGGTATTGATCGTTCTGGGATTCAAACCGGATCTGTTGAAACCAGTGTTTTCCTCTCTTCTCTTCTCTCTTCTTCTCTCTTCCTCTCACTTCTTCTTTCCTTTGTTTCCAGAGCTTTGAGGAGAATGTCACAGGCAGCATGAGATTAAAGGAACAGTGACAAATTCCCTGCAGAGAGCTGAGAATGATATCTCAATGAGCTGATGTGTTCTAGAGCCTGTGAAATGGTGATAAGCCACATTTCATAAATACATTTGTTTTAATGTGCTCAAATGGAATGAATGATGCTTGCTACGGCAGTGCTGCCTTGAATAAAGTATTTAAGCTTTTAAAAGGGATGTTATTGGACTAGTGCTGCAGTAAGACTAATTCCCATACTACCGATTGATAACTTGCCAATTAACTGAGGTAAGTCCATCAAATATTTGCAGGTCAAAAGTCAATAATTTAGGATATAGTACGTAAAACAGTTGTAGACATACTACATACAAAGCCAAACCTTGACATAAATCGGATTTGTTCATAGTAGCTGATGTGAAATGTATGTTCAGATGCCTCCCAGCCACAGAAGACTCACCCCCTAGCCACAGCAGACTGACCCCACAGCAGACTGACCCCCAGCCACAGCAGACTGACCCCACAGCAGACTGACCCCCCAGCCACAGCAGACTGACCCCACAGCAGACTGACCCCCAGCCACAGCAGACGGACTCCCCAGCCACAGAAGTGACCCCACAGCAGACTGACCCCCCAGCCACAGCAGACTGACCCCACAGCAGACTGACCCCCAGCCACAGCAGACGGACTCCCCAGCCACAGAAGTGACCCCACAGCAGACTGACCTCCAGCCAAGGCAGACTGACCTCCCAGCCACAGCAGACTGACCCCAAGCCACAGCAGACTGACCCCCCAGCCACAGCAGACAGCCCCTCCAGCCACAGCAGACTGACCTCCCCAGCCACAGCAGACTGACACCCAGCCACAGCAGACTGACCCCACAGCAGACTGACCCCACAGCAGACTGACCCCCCCAGCCAGAGCAGAGTGACCTCCTCAGCCACAGCAGATTGACCCCAGCCACAGCAGACTGACCCCCAGCCACAGCAGACTCACCCCCAAGCCACAGAAGACTCACCCCCAGCTACAGACACCACAGGAGGCTGCTGAGGTTAGGACGGCTCATAATAATGGTCGAATGGAGCGAATGGAATGGCATCAAACACCTGAAAACCATGGAAACCATGGAAACCATGTGTTTGATGTATTTGATACCGTTCCACTTATCCCTCTCCAGTCATTAACACAAGCTCATTCTCCCCAATTAAGGTGCCACCAACATCCTGTGACAGACACACTAATCTGCTTCAGTCTTCACATATTACGTCTCACAGGTCTAGTTCTCTAGGTCACCAGGCAGTAGCACCCTGGGTTACTGGGTCTAGACCACAGGTCTAGTTCTCTAGGTCACCAGGCAGTAGCACCCTGGGTTACTGGGTCTAGAACACAGGTCTAGTTCTCTAGGTCACCAGGCAGTAGTACCCTGGGTTACTGGGTCTAGACCACAGGTCTAGTTCACCAGGCAGTAGCACCCTGGGTTACTGGGTCTAGACCACAGGTCTAGTTCTCTGTTTGGTCACCAGGCAGTAGCACCCTGGGTTACTGGGTCTAGACCACAGGTCTAGTTCTCTAGGTCACCAGGCAGTAGTACTCTGGGTTACTGGGTCTAGACCACAGGTCTAGTTCTCTAGGTCACCAGGCAGTAGTACCCTGGGTTACTGGGTCTAGACCACAGGTCTAGTTCTCTAGGTCACCAGGCAGTAGTACCCTGGGTTACTGGGTCTAGACCACAGGTCTAGTTCTCTAGGTCACCAGGCAGTAGTACCCTGGGTTACTGGGTCTAGACCACAGGTCTAGTTCTCTAGGTCACCAGGCAGTAGCACCCTGGGTTACTGGGTCTTGACCACAGGTCTAGTTCACCAGGCAGTAGCACCCTGGGTTACTGGGTCTAGACCACAGGTCTAGTTCTCTAGGTCACCAGGCAGTAGCACCCTGGGTTACTGGGTCTAGACCACAGGTCTAGTTCACCAGGCAGTAGCACCCTGGGTTACTGGGTCTAGACCACAGGTCTAGTTCTCTAGGTCACCAGGCAGTAGTACCCTGGGTTACTGGGTCTAGACCACAGGTCTAGTTCTCTGTTTGGTCACCAGGCAGTAGTACCCTGGGTTACTGGGTCTAGACCACAGGTCTAGTTCTCTGTTTGGTCACCAGGCAGTAGCACCCTGGGTTACTGGGTCTAGACCACAGGTCTAGTTCTCTAGGTCACCAGGCAGTAGTACCCTGGGTTACTGGGTCTAGACCACAGGTCTAGTTCTCTGTTTGGTCACCAGGCAGTAGCACCCTGGGTTACTGGGTCTAGACCACAGGTCTAGTTCTCTGTTTGGTCACCAGGCAGTAGTACCCTGGGTTACTGGGTCTAGACCACAGGTCTAGTTCTCTGTTTGGTCACCAGGCAGTAGCACCCTGGGTTACTGGGTCTAGACCACAGGTCTAGTTCTCTAGGTCACCAGGCAGTAGTACCCTGGGTTACTGGGTCTAGACCACAGGTCTAGTTCTCTAGGTCACCAGGCAGTAGTACCCTGGGTTACTGGGTCTAGACCACAGGTCTAGTTCTCTAGGTCACCAGGCAGTAGTACCCTGGGTTACTGGGTCTAGAACACAGGTCTAGTTCTCTAGGTCACCAGGCAGTAGCACCCTGGGTTACTGGGTCTTGACCACAGGTCTAGTTCACCAGGCAGTAGCACCCTGGGTTACTGGGTCTAGACCACAGGTCTAGTTCTCTAGGTCACCAGGCAGTAGCACCAGGCAGTGGCAGTAGTTTAGAACACAGGTCAGTGGTGGGGAGTGGACTTGTTTGTTAAATTGGATCTCTATTTTTCTTACAATGTGAGCTAATCTTATGGCGGGATCAGACAGAGCCCCCACTGACCATTCATTCATAACAGAGTATCAAAAACATAACTCACATATTACTAATTGTGATGCCAATTTCCTGTTACACTGACTTACTGAAGCATCAGAAATAGAGCACTTGAAAGAAATGAATGAATCAGATATTTTGGAAACAGAGCTACCCACCTCGTGTCCACTGTACAGTAACTCACTGGAAATGGGTCAGTGGTGTGTTCGTCAGACATGCCCAGTAGCTACCCCTCTGGATTCCTTCAGCAGGTCAAGAAGAGGGTTGTGTTAGCTTTAGTCTGGTACAGGAGTGGGTTACCAGGTGACTGTTATAGTACGGTACAGGAGTGGGTTACCAGGTGACTGTTATAGTATGGTACAGGAGTGGGTTACCAGGTGACTGTTATAGTACGGTACAGGAGTGGGTTACCAGGTGACTGTTATAGTATGGTACAGGAGTGGGTTACCAGGTGACTGTTATAGTACGGTACAGGAGTGGGTTACCAAGTGACTGTTATAGTACGGTACAGGAGTGGGTTATCAGGTGACTGTTATAGTGCGGTACAGGAGTGTGTTACCAGGTGACTGTTATAGTCTGGTACAGGAGTGGGTCATCAGGTGACTGCTATAGTATGGTACAGGAGTGGGTTACCAGGTGACTGCTATAGTATGGTACAGGAGTGGGTTACCAGGTGACTGCTATAGTATGGTACAGGAGTGGGTTACCAGGTGACTGTTATAGTACGGTACAGGAGTGGGTTACCAGGTGACTGTTATAGTACGGTACAGGAGTGGGTTACCAGGTGACTGTTATAGTACGGTACAGGAATGGGTCATCAGGTGACTGTTATAGTCTGGTACAGGAGTGAGTTACCAGGTGACTGCTATAGTACGGTACAGGAGTGGGTCATCAGGTGACTGCTATAGTACGGTACAGGAGTGGGTTACCAGGAGACTGCTATAGTACAGTACAGGAGTGGGTTACCAGGTGACTGTTATAGTACGGTACAGGAGTGGGTTACCAGGTGACTGTTATAGTATGGTACAGGAGTGGGTTACCAGGTGACTGCTATAGTATGGTACAGGAGTGGGTTACCAGGTGACTGCTATAGTATGGTACAGGAGTGGGTTACCAGGTGACTGCTATAGTACGGTACAGGAGTGGGTTACCAGGAGACTGCTATAGTACGGTACAGGAGTGGGTTATCAGGTGACTGTTATAGTACGGTACAGGAGTGGGTTACCAGGTGACTGTTATAGTACGGTACAGGAGTGGGTTACCAGGTGACTGTTATAGTACGGTACAGGAGTGGGTTACCAGGTGACTGTTATAGTCTGGTACAGGAGTGGGTTACCAGGAGACTGTTATAGTGCGGTACAGGAGTGGGTTACCAGGAGACTGCTATAGTCTGGTACAGGAGTGGGTTACCAGGTGACTGTTATAGTCTGGTACAGGAGTGGGTTACCAGGAGACTGTTATAGTACGGTACAGGAGTGGGTTACCAGGTGGCTGTTATAGTACGGTACAGGAGTGGGTTACCAGGTGACTGTTATAGTACGGTACAGGAGTGGGTTACCAGGTGACTGTTATAGTACGGTACAGGAGTGGGTTACCAGGTGACTGCTATAGTACGGTACAGGAGTGGGTTACCAGGTGACTGTTATAGTACGGTACAGGAGTGGGTTACCAGGTGACTGTTATAGTACGGTACAGGAGTGGGTTACCAGGTGACTGTTATAGTCTGGTACAGGAGTGGGTTACCAGGTGACTGTTATAGTGCGGTACAGGAGTGGGTTACCAGGTGACTGTTATAGTACGGTACAGGAGTGGGTTACCAGGTGACTGTTATAGTCTGGTACAGGAGTGGGTTATCAGGTGACTGCTATAGTACGGTACAGGAGTGGGTTACCAGGTGACTGTTATAGTACGGTACAGGAGTGGGTTACCAGGTGACTGTTATAGTACGGTACAGGAGTGGGTTACCAGGTGACTGTTATAGTACGGTACAGGAGAGGGTTACCAGGTGACTGTTATAGTCTGGTACAGGAGTGGGTTACCAGGTGACTGCTTTAGTCTGGTACAGGAGTGGGTTACCAGGTGACTGCTATAGTACGGTACAGGAGTGGGTTACCAGGTGACTGTTATAGTACGGTACAGGAGTGGGTTACCAGGTGACTGTTATAGTACGGTACAGGAGTGGGTTACCAGGTGACTGTTATAGTTCGGTACAGGAGTGGGTTACCAGGTGACTGCTTTAGTCTGGTACAGGAGTGGGTTACCAGGTGACTGTTATAGTACGGTACAGGATGGGGTAAACCAGGAGACTGTTATAGTACGGTACAGAAGTGGGTTACCAGGTGACTGTTATAGTACGGTACAGGAGTGGGTTACCAGGTGACTGTTATAGTGCGGTACAGGAGTGGGTTACCAGGTGACTGTTATAGTATGGTACAGGAGTGGGTTACCAGGTGACTGTTATAGTACGGTACAGGAGTGGGTTACCAGGTGACTGTTATAGTACGGTACAGGAGTGGGTTACCAGGTGACTGTTATAGTACGGTACAGGAGTGGGTTACCAGGTGACTGTTATAGTACGGTACAGGAGTGGGTTACCAGGTGACTGTTATAGTACGGTACAGGAGTGGGTTACCAGGTGACTGCTTTAGTCTGGTACAGGAGTGGGTTACCAGGTGACTGTTATAGTACGGTACAGGAGTGGGTTACCAAGTGACTGTTATAGTACGGTACAGTAGTGGGTTACCAGGTGACTGTTATAGTACGGTACAGGAGTGGGTTACCAGGTGACTGTTATAGTACGGTACAGGAGTGGGTTACCAGGTGACTGTTATAGTACGGTACAGGAGTGGGTTACCAGGTGACTGCTATAGTACGGTACAGGAGTGGGTTACCAAGTGACTGTTATAGTACGGTACAGGAGTGGGTTACCAGGTGACTGCTATAGTACGGTACAGGAGTGGGTTACCAGGTGACTGTTATAGTACGGTACAGGAGTGGGTTATCAGGTGACTGCTATAGTACGGTACAGGAGTGGGTTACCAGGTGACTGTTATAGTACGGTACAGGAGTGGGTTATCAGGTGACTGCTATAGTACGTTACAGGAGTGGGTTACCAGGTGACTGTTATAGTACGGTACAGGAGTGGGTTATCAGGTGACTGCTATAGTACGGTACAGGAGTGGGTTACCAGGTGACTGCTATAGTACGGTACAGGAGTGGGTTACCAGGTGACTGTTATAGTACGGTACAGGAGTGGGTTACCAGGTGACTGTTATAGTCTGGTACAGGAGTGGGTTACCAGGAGACTGTTATAGTGCGGTACAGGAGTGGGTTACCAGGAGACTGCTATAGTCTGGTACAGGAGTGGGTTACCAGGTGACTGTTATAGTCTGGTACAGGAGTGGGTTACCAGGAGACTGTTATAGTACGGTACAGGAGTGGGTTACCAGGTGACTGTTATAGTACGGTACAGGAGTGGGTTACCAGGTGACTGTTATAGTACGGTACAGGAGTGGGTTACCAGGTGACTGTTATAGTACGGTACAGGAGTGGGTTACCAGGTGACTGCTATAGTACGGTACAGGAGTGGGTTACCAGGTGACTGTTATAGTACGGTACAGGAGTGGGTTACCAGGTGACTGTTATAGTACGGTACAGGAGTGGGTTACCAGGTGACTGTTATAGTCTGGTACAGGAGTGGGTTACCAGGTGACTGTTATAGTGCGGTACAGGAGTGGGTTACCAGGTGACTGTTATAGTACGGTACAGGAGTGGGTTACCAGGTGACTGTTATAGTCTGGTACAGGAGTGGGTTATCAGGTGACTGCTATAGTACGGTACAGGAGTGGGTTACCAGGTGACTGTTATAGTACGGTACAGGAGTGGGTTACCAGGTGACTGTTATAGTACGGTACAGGAGTGGGTTACCAGGTGACTGTTATAGTACGGTACAGGAGAGGGTTACCAGGTGACTGTTATAGTCTGGTACAGGAGTGGGTTACCAGGTGACTGCTTTAGTCTGGTACAGGAGTGGGTTACCAGGTGACTGCTATAGTACGGTACAGGAGTGGGTTACCAGGTGACTGTTATAGTACGGTACAGGAGTGGGTTACCAGGTGACTGTTATAGTACGGTACAGGAGTGGGTTACCAGGTGACTGTTATAGTACGGTACAGGAGTGGGTTACCAGGTGACTGCTTTAGTCTGGTACAGGAGTGGGTTACCAGGTGACTGTTATAGTACGGTACAGGATGGGGTAAACCAGGAGACTGTTATAGTACGGTACAGAAGTGGGTTACCAGGTGACTGTTATAGTACGGTACAGGAGTGTGTTACCAGGTGACTGCTATAGTACGGTACAGGAGTGGGTTACCAAGTGACTGTTATAGTACGGTACAGGAGTGGGTTACCAAGTGACTGTTATAGTACGGTACAGGAGTGGGTTACCAGGTGACTGTTATAGTCTGGTACAGAAGTGGGTTACCAGGTGACTGTTATGGTGCGGTACAGGATGGGGTAAACCAGGTGACTGTTATAGTCTGGTACAGAAGTAGGTTACCAGGTGACTGTTATAGTACGGTACAGGAGTGGGTTACCAGGTGACTGTTATAGTACGGTACAGGAGTGGGTTACCAGGTGACTGCTTTAGTCTGGTACAGGAGTGGGTTACCAGGTGACTTTTATAGTACGGTACAGGAGTGGGTTACCAAGTGACTGTTATAGTACGGTACAGTAGTGGGTTACCAGGTGACTGTTATAGTACGGTACAGGAGTGGGTTACCAGGTGACTGTTATAGTACGGTACAGGAGTGGGTTACCAGGTGACTGTTATAGTACGGTACAGGAGTGGGTTACCAGGTGACTGTTATAGTACGGTACAGGAGTGGGTTACCAGGTGACTGTTATAGTACGGTACAGGAGTGGGTTACCAGGTGACTGTTATAGTACGGTACAGGAGTGGTTTACCAGGTGACTGTTATAGTACGGTACAGGAGTGGGTTACCAAGTGACTGTTATAGTACGGTACAGGAGTGGGTTTCCAGGTGACTGCTTTAGTCTGGTACAGGAGTGGGTTACCAGGTGACTGCTTTAGTCTGGTACAGGAGTGGGTTATCAGGTGACTGCTATAGTACAGTACAGGAGTGGGTTACCAGGTGACTGTTATAGTACGGTACAGGAGTGGGTTACCAGGTGACTGTTATAGTACGGTACAGGAGTGGGTTACCAGATGACTGTTATAGTACGGTACAGGAGTGGTTTACCATGTGACTGTTATAGTAAGGTACAGGAGTGGGTTACCAGTTGACTGCTATAGTACGGTACAGGAGTGGGTTACCAGGTGACTGTTATAGTGCGGTACAGGAGTGGGTTACCAGGTGACTGTTATAGTACGGTACAGGAGTGGGTTACCAGGTGACTGTTATAGTACGGTACAGGAGTGGGTTACCAGGTGACTGTTATAGTACGGTACAGGAGTGGGTTACCAGGTGACTGCTATAGTACGGTACAGGAGTGGGTTACCAAGTGACTGTTATAGTACGGTACAGGAGTGGGTTACCAGGTGACTGCTATAGTACGGTACAGGAGTGGGTTACCAGGTGACTGTTATAGTACGGTACAGGAGTGGGTTACCAGGTGACTGTTATAGTACGGTACAGGAGTGGGTTATCAGGTGACTGCTATAGTACGGTACAGGAGTGGGTTACCAGGTGACTGCTTTAGTCTGGTACAGGAGTGGGTTACCAGGTGACTGCTATAGTACGGTACAGGAGTGGGTTACCAGGTGACTGTTATAGTACGGTACAGGAGTGGGTTACCAGGTGACTGTTATAGTACGGTACAGGAGTGGGTTACCAGGTGACTGTTATAGTACGGTACAGGAGTGGGTTACCAGGTGACTGCTTTAGTCTGGTACAGGAGTGGGTTACCAGGTGACTGTTATAGTACGGTACAGGATGGGGTAAACCAGGAGACTGTTATAGTACGGTACAGAAGTGGGTTACCAGGTGACTGTTATAGTACGGTACAGGAGTGTGTTACCAGGTGACTGCTATAGTACGGTACAGGAGTGGGTTACCAAGTGACTGTTATAGTACGGTACAGGAGTGGGTTACCAAGTGACTGTTATAGTACGGTACAGGAGTGGGTTACCAGGTGACTGTTATAGTCTGGTACAGAAGTGGGTTACCAGGTGACTGTTATGGTGCGGTACAGGATGGGGTAAACCAGGTGACTGTTATAGTCTGGTACAGAAGTAGGTTACCAGGTGACTGTTATAGTACGGTACAGGAGTGGGTTACCAGGTGACTGTTATAGTACGGTACAGGAGTGGGTTACCAGGTGACTGCTTTAGTCTGGTACAGGAGTGGGTTACCAGGTGACTTTTATAGTACGGTACAGGAGTGGGTTACCAAGTGACTGTTATAGTACGGTACAGTAGTGGGTTACCAGGTGACTGTTATAGTACGGTACAGGAGTGGGTTACCAGGTGACTGTTATAGTACGGTACAGGAGTGGGTTACCAGGAGACTGTTATAGTGCGGTACAGGAGTGGGTTACCAGGAGACTGCTATAGTCTGGTACAGGAGTGGGTTACCAGGTGACTGTTATAGTCTGGTACAGGAGTGGGTTACCAGGAGACTGTTATAGTACGGTACAGGAGTGGTGACTGTTATAGTACGGTACAGGAGGGGTTACAGTGACTGTTATAGTACGGTACAGGAGTGGGTTACCAGGTGACTGTTATAGTACGGTACAGGAGTGGGTTACCAGGTGACTGTTATAGTACGGTACAGGAGTGGGTTACCAGGTGACTGCTATAGTACGGTACAGGAGTGGGTTACCAGGTGACTGTTATAGTACGGTACAGGAGTGGGTTACCAGGTGACTGTTATAGTACGGTACAGGAGTGGGTTACCAGGTGACTGTTATAGTCTGGTACAGGAGTGGGTTACCAGGTGACTGTTATAGTGCGGTACAGGAGTGGGTTACCAGGTGACTGTTATAGTACGGTACAGGAGTGGGTTACCAGGTGACTGTTATAGTCTGGTACAGGAGTGGGTTATCAGGTGACTGCTATAGTACGGTACAGGAGTGGGTTACCAGGTGACTGTTATAGTACGGTACAGGAGTGGGTTACCAGGTGACTGTTATAGTACGGTACAGGAGTGGGTTACCAGGTGACTGTTATAGTACGGTACAGGAGTGGGTTACCAGGTGACTGTTATAGTCTGGTACAGGAGTGGGTTACCAGGTGACTGCTTTAGTCTGGTACAGGAGTGGGTTACCAGGTGACTGCTATAGTACGGTACAGGAGTGGGTTACCAGGTGACTGTTATAGTACGGTACAGGAGTGGGTTACCAGGTGACTGTTATAGTACGGTACAGGAGTGGGTTACCAGGTGACTGTTATAGTACGGTACAGGAGTGGGTTACCAGGTGACTGCTTTAGTCTGGTACAGGAGTGGGTTACCAGGTGACTGTTATAGTACGGTACAGGATGGGGTAAACCAGGAGACTGTTATAGTACGGTACAGAAGTGGGTTACCAGGTGACTGTTATAGTACGGTACAGGAGTGTGTTACCAGGTGACTGCTATAGTACGGTACAGGAGTGGGTTACCAAGTGACTGTTATAGTACGGTACAGGAGTGGGTTACCAAGTGACTGTTATAGTACTGTACAGGAGTGGGTTACCAGGTGACTGTTATAGTCTGGTACAGAAGTGGGTTACCAGGTGACTGTTATGGTGCGGTACAGGATGGGGTAAACCAGGTGACTGTTATAGTCTGGTACAGAAGTAGGTTACCAGGTGACTGTTATAGTACGGTACAGGAGTGGGTTACCAGGTGACTGTTATAGTACGGTACAGGAGTGGGTTACCAGGTGACTGCTTTAGTCTGGTACAGGAGTGGGTTACCAGGTGACTTTTATAGTACGGTACAGGAGTGGGTTACCAAGTGACTGTTATAGTACGGTACAGTAGTGGGTTACCAGGTGACTGTTATAGTACGGTACAGGAGTGGGTTACCAGGTGACTGTTATAGTACGGTACAGGAGTGGGTTACCAGGTGACTGTTATAGTACGGTACAGGAGTGGGTTACCAGGTGACTGTTATAGTACGGTACAGGAGTGGGTTACCAGGTGACTGTTATAGTACGGTACAGGAGTGGGTTACCAGGTGACTGTTATAGTACGGTACAGGAGTGGGTTTACCAGGTGACTGTTATAGTACGGTACAGGAGTGGGTTACCAAGTGACTGTTATAGGTACAGGAGTGGGTTACCAGGTGACTGCTTTAGTCTGGTACAGGAGTGGGTTACAGGTGACTGCTTTAGTCTGGTACAGGAGTGGGTTATCAGGTGACTGCTATAGTACAGTACAGGAGTGGGTTACCAGGTGACTGTATAGTAGGTACGGTGGGTTACCAGGACTGTTATAGTACGGTACAGGAGTGGGTACCAGATGACTGCTGTTATAGTACGGTACAGGAGTGGTTTATCCATGTGACTGTTATAGTAGTACAGGGTGGGTTACCAGGTGACTGCTATAGTACGGTACAGGAGTGGGTTACCAGGTGACTGTTATAGTGCGGTACAGGAGTGGGTTACCAGTGACTGTTATAGTACGGTACAGGAGTGGGTTACCAGGTGACTGTTATAGTACGGTACAGGATGGGGTTACCAGGTGACTGTTATAGTACGGTACAAGTGGGTTACCAGGTGCTGTTATAGTACGGTACAGGAGTGGGTTACCAGTGAGACTGTTATAGTACGTACAGGAGTGGGTTATCAGGTGACTGCTATAGTACGGTACAGGAGTGGGTTACCAGGTGACTGCTTTAGTCTGGTACAGGAGTGGGTTTACCAGTGACTGCTATAGTACGGTACAGGAGTGGGTTACCAGGTGACTGTTATAGTACGGTACAGGAGTGGGTTACCAGGTGACTGTTATAGTACGGTACAGGAGTGGGTTACCAGGTGACTGTATAGTACGGTACAGGAGTGGGTTACCAGGTGACTGCTTTAGTCTGGTACAGGAGTGGTTACCAGGTGACTGTTATAGTACGGTACAGGATGGGGTAACCAGGAGACTGTTATAGTACGGTACAGATGGGTTACCAGGTGACTGTTATAGTACGGTACAGGAGTGTGTTACCAGGTGACTGCTATATTACGGTACAGGAGTGGGTTACCAAGTGACTGTTATAGTACGGTACAGGTGGGTTACCAGTGACTGTTATAGTACGGTACAGGAGTGGGTTACCAGGTGACTGTTATAGTCTGGTACAGAGTGGGTTACCAGGTGACTGTTGGTGCGGTACAGGATGGGGTAAACCAGGTGACTGTTATAGTCTGGTACAGAAGGAGGTTTACCAGGTGACTGTTATAGTACGGTACAGGAGTGGGTTACCAGTGACTGTTATAGTACGGTACAGGAGTGGGTTACCAGGTGACTGCTTTAGTCTGGTACAGGAGTGGGTTACCAGTTGACTTTTATAGTACGGTACAGGAGTGGTTCAAGTGACTGTTTTTTTATAGTACGGTACAGGAGTGGGTTACCAGGTGACTGTTATAGTACGGTACAGGAGTGGGTTACCAGGTGACTGTTATAGTACGGTACAGGAGTGGGTTACCAGGTGACTGTTATAGTGCGGTACAGGAGTGGGTTACCAAGTGACTGTTATAGTACGGTACAGGAGTGGGTTACCAGGTGACTGTTATAGTACGGTACAGGAGTGGGTTACCAAGTGACTGCTTTAGTCTGGTACAGGAGTCAGTTACCAGGTGACTGTTATAGTACGGTACAGGAGTGGGTTACCAGGTGACTGCTATAGTACGGTACAGGAGTGGGTTACCAGGTGACTGTTATAGTACGGTACAGGAGTGTGTTACCAGGTGACTGCTATAGTACGGCTACAGGAGTGGGTTACCAGGTGACTGTCTATAGTACGGTAACAGGAGTGGGTTACCAGGTGACTGTTATAGTACGGTACAGGAGTGGTTACCAGGTGACTGTTATAGTCTGGTACAGGAGTGGGTTACCAGGTGACTGTTATAGTGCGGTACAGGACGTGGGTTACCAGGTGACTGCTTATAGTCGGTACAGGAGTGGGTACCAGGTGACTGTTTATAGTCTGGTACAGGAGTGGGTTACCAGGTGACTGCTTATAGTACGGTACAGGAGTGGGTTACCAGGTGACTGTATAGTACGGTACGGAGGGGTTACCAAGGTGACTCGTTATAGTACGGTACAGGAGTGGTTACCAGGTGACTGTTATAGTACGGTACAGGAGTGGGTTACCAGGTGACTGTTATAGTACGGTACAGGAGGGGTTACCAGGTGACTGTATATAGTAGGTACAGCGTGGTACATGTGACTGTTATAGTTACGGCTTACCAGGAGTGGGTTACCAGGTGACTGCTATAGTCTGGTACAGGAGTGGGTTACCAGGTGACTGTATAGTACGGTACAGGAGTGGGTTACCAGTGACTGTTATAGTACGGTACAGGAGTGGGTTACCAGTGACTGTTATAGTACGGTACAGGAGTGGGTTACCAGGTGACTGTTATAGTACGGTACAGAGTGGGTTACCAGGTGACTGTTATAGTGGTACAGGATGGGTTACCAGGTGACTGTTTAGTCGGTACAGGAGTGGTTACCAGGTGACTGTTATAGTACGGTACAGGAGTGGGTTACCAGGTGACTGTTATAGTACGGTACAGGAGTGGGTTACCAGGTGACTGTTTAGTCGGTACAGGAGTGGGTTACCAGGTGACTTTTATAGTACGGTACAGGAGTGGGTTACCAGGTGACTGTTATAGTACGGTACAGAGTGGGTTACCAGGTGACTGTTATAGTACGTACAGGAGTGGGTTACCAGGTGACTGTTATAGTACAGGAGTGGGTTACCAGGTGACTGTTATAGTCGGTACAGGAGTGGGTTACCAGGAGACTGTATAGTCGGTACAGGAGTGGGTTACCAGGTGACTGTTATAGTCTGGTACAGGAGTGGGTTACCAGGACTGTTATAGTACGGTACAGGAGTGGGTTACCAGGTGACTGTTATAGTACGGTACAGGAGTGGGTTACCAGGTGACTGTTATAGTACGGTACAGGAGTGGGTTACCAGGTGACTGTTATAGCGGTACAGGAGTGGGTTACCAGGTGACTGTTATAGTACGGTACAGGAGTGGGTTACCAGGTGACTGTTATAGTACGGTACAGGAGTGGGTTACCAGGTGACTGTTATAGTACGGTACAGGAGTGGGTTACCAGGTGACTGTTATAGTCTGGTACAGGAGTGGGTTACCAGGTGACTGTTATAGTGCGGTACAGGAGTGGGTTACCAGGTGACTGTTATAGTACGGTACAGGAGTGGGTTACCAGGTGACTGTTTATAGTACGGTACAGGAGTGGGTTACCAGGTGACTGCTATAGTACGGTACAGGAGTGGGTTACCAGGTGACTGTTATAGTACGGTACAGGAGTGGGTTACCAGGTGACTGTTATAGTACGGTACAGGAGTGGGTTACCAGGTGACTGTTATAGTACGGTACAGGAGTGGGTTACCAGGTGACTGTTATAGTCTGGTACAGGAGTGGGTTACCAGGTGACTGCTTTAGTCGGTACAGGAGTGGGTTACCAGGACTGCTATAGTACGGTACAGGAGTGGGTTACCAGGTGACTGTTATAGTACGGTACAGGAGTGGGTTACCAGGTGACTGTTATAGTACGGTACAGGAGTGGGTTACCAGGTGACTGTTATAGTACGGTACAGGAGTGGGTTACCAGGTGACTGTTTAGTCTGGTACAGGAGTGGGTTACCAGGTGACTGTTATAGTACGGTACAGGATGGGTACCAGGTGACTGTTATAGTACGGTACAGGAGTGGGTTACCAGGTGACTGTTATAGTACGGTACAGGAGTGGTTACCAGGTGACTGTATAGTACGGTACAGGAGTGGGTTACCAGTGACTGTTATAGTACGGTACAGGAGTGGGTTACCAAGTGACTGTTATAGTACTGTACAGGAGTGGGTTACCAGGTGACTGTTATAGTCTGGTACAGAAGTGGGTTACCAGGTGACTGTTATGGTGCGGTACAGGATGGGGTAAACCAGGTGACTGTTATAGTCTGGTACAGAAGTAGGTTACCAGGTGACTGTTATAGTACGGTACAGGAGTGGGTTACCAGGTGACTGTTATAGTACGGTACAGGAGTGGGTTACCAGGTGACTGCTTTAGTCTGGTACAGGAGTGGGTTACCAGGTGACTTTTATAGTACGGTACAGGAGTGGGTTACCAAGTGACTGTTATAGTACGGTACAGTAGTGGGTTACCAGGTGACTGTTATAGTACGGTACAGGAGTGGGTTACCAGGTGACTGTTATAGTACGGTACAGGAGTGGGTTACCAGGTGACTGTTATAGTACGGTACAGGAGTGGGTTACCAGGTGACTGTTATAGTACGGTACAGGAGTGGGTTACCAGGTGACTGTTATAGTACGGTACAGGAGTGGGTTACCAGGTGACTGTTATAGTACGGTACAGGAGTGGTTTACCAGGTGACTGTTATAGTACGGTACAGGAGTGGGTTACCAAGTGACTGTTATAGTACGGTACAGGAGTGGGTTACCAGGTGACTGCTTTAGTCTGGTACAGGAGTGGGTTACCAGGTGACTGCTTTAGTCTGGTACAGGAGTGGGTTATCAGGTGACTGCTATAGTACAGTACAGGAGTGGGTTACCAGGTGACTGTTATAGTACGGTACAGGAGTGGGTTACCAGGTGACTGTTATAGTACGGTACAGGAGTGGGTTACCAGATGACTGTTATAGTACGGTACAGGAGTGGTTTACCATGTGACTGTTATAGTAAGGTACAGGAGTGGGTTACCAGGTGACTGCTATAGTACGGTACAGGAGTGGGTTACCAGGTGACTGTTATAGTGCGGTACAGGAGTGGGTTACCAGGTGACTGTTATAGTACGGTACAGGAGTGGGTTACCAGGTGACTGTTATAGTACGGTACAGGAGTGGGTTACCAGGTGACTGTTATAGTACGGTACAGGAGTGGGTTACCAGGTGACTGCTATAGTACAGTACAGGAGTGGGTTACCAAGTGACTGTTATAGTACGGTACAGGAGTGGGTTACCAGGTGACTGCTATAGTACGGTACAGGAGTGGGTTACCAGGTGACTGTTATAGTACGGTACAGGAGTGGGTTACCAGGTGACTGTTATAGTACGGTACAGGAGTGGGTTATCAGGTGACTGCTATAGTACGGTACAGGAGTGGGTTACCAGGTGACTGCTTTAGTCTGGTACAGGAGTGGGTTACCAGGTGACTGCTATAGTACGGTACAGGAGTGGGTTACCAGGTGACTGTTATAGTACGGTACAGGAGTGGGTTACCAGGTGACTGTTATAGTACGGTACAGGAGTGGGTTACCAGGTGACTGTTATAGTACGGTACAGGAGTGGGTTACCAGGTGACTGCTTTAGTCTGGTACAGGAGTGGGTTACCAGGTGACTGTTATAGTACGGTACAGGATGGGGTAAACCAGGAGACTGTTATAGTACGGTACAGAAGTGGGTTACCAGGTGACTGTTATAGTACGGTACAGGAGTGTGTTACCAGGTGACTGCTATAGTACGGTACAGGAGTGGGTTACCAAGTGACTGTTATAGTACGGTACAGGAGTGGGTTACCAAGTGACTGTTATAGTACGGTACAGGAGTGGGTTACCAGGTGACTGTTATAGTCTGGTACAGAAGTGGGTTACCAGGTGACTGTTATGGTGCGGTACAGGATGGGGTAAACCAGGTGACTGTTATAGTCTGGTACAGAAGTAGGTTACCAGGTGACTGTTATAGTACGGTACAGGAGTGGGTTACCAGGTGACTGTTATAGTACGGTACAGGAGTGGGTTACCAGGTGACTGCTTTAGTCTGGTACAGGAGTGGGTTACCAGGTGACTTTTATAGTACGGTACAGGAGTGGGTTACCAAGTGACTGTTATAGTACGGTACAGTAGTGGGTTACCAGGTGACTGTTATAGTACGGTACAGGAGTGGGTTACCAGGTGACTGTTATAGTACGGTACAGGAGTGGGTTACCAGGTGGCTGTTATAGTACGGTACAGGAGTGGGTTACCAGGTGACTGTTATAGTACGGTACAGGAGTGGGTTACCAGGTGACTGTTATAGTACGGTACAGGAGTGGGTTACCAGGTGACTGTTATAGTACGGTACAGGAGTGGTTTACCAGGTGACTGTTATAGTACGGTACAGGAGTGGGTTACCAAGTGACTGTTATAGTACGGTACAGGAGTGGGTTACCAGGTGACTGCTTTAGTCTGGTACAGGAGTGGGTTACCAGGTGACTGCTTTAGTCTGGTACAGGAGTGGGTTATCAGGTGACTGCTATAGTACAGTACAGGAGTGGGTTACCAGGTGACTGTTATAGTACGGTACAGGAGTGGGTTACCAGGTGACTGTTATAGTACGGTACAGGAGTGGGTTACCAGATGACTGTTATAGTACGGTACAGGAGTGGGTTACCAGGTGACTGTTATAGTCTGGTACAGAAGTGGGTTACCAGGTGACTATTATGGTGCGGTACAGGATGGGGTAAACCAGGTGACTGTTATAGTCTGGTACAGAAGTAGGTTACCAGGTGACTGTTATAGTACGGTACAGGAGTGGGTTACCAGGTGACTGTTATAGTACGGTACAGGAGTGGGTTACCAGGTGACTGCTTTAGTCTGGTACAGGAGTGGGTTACCAGGTGACTTTTATAGTACGGTACAGGAGTGGGTTACCAAGTGACTGTTATAGTACGGTACAGTAGTGGGTTACCAGGTGACTGTTATAGTACGGTACAGGAGTGGGTTACCAGGTGACTGTTATAGTACGGTACAGGAGTGGGTTACCAGGTGGCTGTTATAGTACGGTACAGGAGTGGGTTACCAGGTGACTGTTATAGTACGGTACAGGAGTGGGTTACCAGGTGACTGTTATAGTACGGTACAGGAGTGGGTTACCAGGTGACTGTTATAGTACGGTACAGGAGTGGTTTACCAGGTGACTGTTATAGTACGGTACAGGAGTGGGTTACCAAGTGACTGTTATAGTACGGTACAGGAGTGGGTTACCAGGTGACTGCTTTAGTCTGGTACAGGAGTGGGTTACCAGGTGACTGCTTTAGTCTGGTACAGGAGTGGGTTATCAGGTGACTGCTATAGTACAGTACAGGAGTGGGTTACCAGGTGACTGTTATAGTACGGTACAGGAGTGGGTTACCAGGTGACTGTTATAGTACGGTACAGGAGTGGGTTACCAGATGACTGTTATAGTACGGTACAGGAGTGGTTTACCATGTGACTGTTATAGTAAGGTACAGGAGTGGGTTACCAGGTGACTGCTATAGTACGGTACAGGAGTGGGTTACCAGGTGACTGTTATAGTGCGGTACAGGAGTGGGTTACCAGGTGACTGTTATAGTACGGTACAGGAGTGGGTTACCAGGTGACTGTTATAGTACGGTACAGGAGTGGGTTACCAGGTGACTGTTATAGTACGGTACAGGAGTGGGTTACCAGGTGACTGCTATAGTACGGTACAGGAGTGGGTTACCAAGTGACTGTTATAGTACGGTACAGGAGTGGGTTACCAGGTGACTGCTATAGTACGGTACAGGAGTGGGTTACCAGGTGACTGTTATAGTACGGTACAGGAGTGGGTTACCAGGTGACTGTTATAGTACGGTACAGGAGTGGGTTATCAGGTGACTGCTATAGTACGGTACAGGAGTGGGTTACCAGGTGACTGTTACAGTACGGTACAGGAGTGGGTTATCAGGTGACTGCTATAGTACGGTACAGGAGTGGGTTACCAGGTGACTGTTATAGTATGGTACAGGAGTGGGTTATCAGGTGACTGTTATAGTACGGTACAGGAATGGGTCATCAGGTGACTGTTATAGTCTGGTACAGGAGTGGGTTACCAGGTGACTGTTATAGTATGGTACAGGAGTGGGTTACCAGGTGACTGTTATAGTATGGTACAGGAGTGGGTTACCAGGTGACTGTTATAGTACGGTACAGGAGTGGGTTACCAGGTGACTGCTATAGTACGGTACAGGAGTGGGTTATCAGGTGACTGTTATAGTACGGTACAGGAGTGGGTTACCAGGTGACTGTTATAGTACGGTACAGGAGTGGGTTACCAGGTGACTGTTATAGTACGGTACAGGAGTGGGTTACCAGGTGACTGTTATAGTACGGTACAGGAGTGGGTTACCAGGTGACTGTTATAGTATGGTACAGGAGTGGGTTACCAGGTGACTGTTATAGTACGGTACAGGAGTGGGTTACCAGGTGACTGTTATAGTACGGTACAGGAGTGGGTTACCAGGTGACTGCTATAGTACGGTACAGGAGTGGGTTACCAGGTGACTGTTATAGTACGGTACAGGAGTGGGTTATCAGGTGACTGCTATAGTACGGTACAGGAGTGGGTTACCAGGTGACTGTTATAGTCTGGTACAGGAGTGGGTTACCAGGTGACTGTTATAGTGCGGTACAGGAGTGGGTTACCAGGTGACTGTTATAGTACGGTACAGGAGTGGGTTACCAGGTGACTGTTATAGTCTGGTACAGGAGTGGGTTATCAGGTGACTGCTATAGTACGGTACAGGAGTGGGTTACCAGGTGACTGTTATAGTACGGTACAGGAGTGGGTTACCAGGTGACTGTTATAGTACGGTACAGGAGTGGGTTACCAGGTGACTGTTATAGTACGGTACAGGAGAGGGTTACCAGGTGACTGTTATAGTCTGGTACAGGAGTGGGTTACCAGGTGACTGCTTTAGTCTGGTACAGGAGTGGGTTACCAGGTGACTGCTATAGTACGGTACAGGAGTGGGTTACCAGGTGACTGTTATAGTACGGTACAGGAGTGGGTTACCAGGTGACTGTTATAGTACGGTACAGGAGTGGGTTACCAGGTGACTGTTATAGTACGGTACAGGAGTGGGTTACCAGGTGACTGCTTTAGTCTGGTACAGGAGTGGGTTACCAGGTGACTGTTATAGTACGGTACAGGATGGGGTAAACCAGGAGACTGTTATAGTACGGTACAGAAGTGGGTTACCAGGTGACTGTTATAGTACGGTACAGGAGTGTGTTACCAGGTGACTGCTATAGTACGGTACAGGAGTGGGTTACCAAGTGACTGTTATAGTACGGTACAGGAGTGGGTTACCAAGTGACTGTTATAGTACGGTACAGGAGTGGGTTACCAGGTGACTGTTATAGTCTGGTACAGAAGTGGGTTACCAGGTGACTGTTATGGTGCGGTACAGGATGGGGTAAACCAGGTGACTGTTATAGTCTGGTACAGAAGTAGGTTACCAGGTGACTGTTATAGTACGGTACAGGAGTGGGTTACCAGGTGACTGTTATAGTACGGTACAGGAGTGGGTTACCAGGTGACTGCTTTAGTCTGGTACAGGAGTGGGTTACCAGGTGACTGTTATAGTACGGTACAGGAGTGGGTTACCAAGTGACTGTTATAGTACGGTACAGGAGTGGGTTACCAGGTGACTGTTATAGTACGGTACAGGAATGGGTTATCAGGTGACTGTTATAGTACGGTACAGGAGTGGGTTACCAGGTGACTGCTATAGTACGGTACAGGAGTGGGTTACCAGGTGACTGTTATAGTACGGTACAGGAGTGGGTTATCAGGTGACTGCTATAGTACGGTACAGGAATGGGTTATCAGGTGACTGTTATAGTACGGTACAGGAGTGGGTTACCAGGTGACTGTTATAGTACGGTACAGGAGTGGGTTACCAGGTGACTGTTATAGTACGGTACAGGAGTGGGTTACCAGGTGACTGTTATAGTACGGTACAGGAGTGGGTTATCAGGTGACTGTTATAGTACGGTACAGGAGTGGGTTACCAGGTGACTGTTATAGTACGGTACAGGAGTGGGTTACCAAGAGACTGTTATAGTACGGAACAGGGGTAGGTTACCAGGTGACTGTTATAGTGCCGTACAGGAGTGGGTTATCAGGTGACTGCTATAGTACGGTACAGGAGTGGGTTACCAGGTGACTGCTATAGTACAGTACAGGAGTGGGTTACCAGGTGACTGCTATAGTACGGTACAGGAGTGGGTTACCAGGTGACTGTTATAGTACGGTACAGGAGTGGGTTACCAGGTGACTGTTATAGTGCGGTACAGGAGTGGGTCATCAGGTGACTGCTATAGTACGGTACAGGAGTGGGTTACCAGGAGACTGCTATAGTACAGTACAGGAGTGGGTTACCAGGTGACTGTTATAGTACGGTACAGGAGTGGGTTACCAGGTGACTGTTATAGTGCGGTACAGGAGTGGGTTACCAGGTGACTGTTATAGTACGGTACAGGAGTGGGTTACCAAGTGACTGTTATAGTGCGGTACAGGAGTGGGTTACCAGGTGACTGCTATAGTACGGTACAGGAGTGGGTTACCAGGTGACTGTTATAGCCTGGTACAGGAGTGGGTTACCAGGTGACTGTTATAGTACGGTACAGAAGTGGGTTACCAGGTGACTGTTATAGTGCGGTACAGGAGTGGGTTACCAAGTGACTGTTATAGTACGGTACAGGAGTGGGTTACCAAGTGACTGCTTTAGTCTGGTACAGGAATGGGTTACCAGGTGACTGCTATAGTACGGTACAGGAGTGGGTTACCAGGTGACTGTTATAGTACGGTACAGGAGTGTGTTACCAGGTGACTGCTATAGTACGGTACAGGAGTGGGTTACCAGGTGACTGTTATAGCCTGGTACAGGAGTCAGTTACCAGGTGACTGTTATAGTACGGTACAGGAGTGTGTTACCAGGTGACTGTTATAGTACGGTACAGGAGTGGGTTATCAGGTGACTGCTATAGTACGGTACAGGAGTGGGTTACCAAGTGACTGTTATAGTACGGTACAGGAGTGGGTTACCAGGTGACTGTTATAGTACGGTACAGGAGTGGGTTATCAGGTGACTGTTATAGTACGGTACAGGAGTGGGTTACCAGGTGACTGTTATAGTCTGGTACAGAAGTGGGTTACCAGGTGACTGTTATGGTGCGGTACAGGATGGGGTAAACCAGGTGACTGTTATAGTCTGGTACAGAAGTGGGTTACCAGGTGACTGTTATAGTACGGTACAGGAGTGGGTTATCAGGTGACTGTTGTACGGTACAGGAGTGGGTTACCAGGTGACTGTTATAGTACGGTACAGGAGTGGGTTACCAGGTGACTGTTATAGTACGGTACAGGAGTGGGTTACCAGGTGACTGTTATAGTACGGTACAGGAGTGGGTTACCAAGTGACTGTTATAGTACGGTACAGGAGTGGGTTACCAGGTGACTGCTTTAGTCTGGTACAGGAGTGGGTTACCAGGTGACTGCTTTAGTCTGGTACAGGAGTGGGTTATCAGGTGACTGCTATAGTACAGTACAGGAGTGGGTTACCAGGTGACTGTTATAGTACGGTACAGGAGTGGGTTACCAGGTGACTGTTATAGTACGGTACAGGAGTGGGTTACCAGGTGACTGTTATAGTACGGTACAGGAGTGGGTTACCAGGTGACTGTTATAGTCTGGTACAGAAGTGGGTTACCAGGTGACTGTTATGGTGCGGTACAGGATGGGGTAAACCAGGTGACTGTTATAGTCTGGTACAGAAGTGGGTTACCAGGTGACTGTTATAGTACGGTACAGGAGTGGGTTATCAGGTGACTGTTATAGTACGGTACAGGAGTGGGTTACCAGGTGACTGTTATAGTACGGTACAGGAGTGGGTTACCAGGTGACTGTTATAGTACGGTACAGGAGTGGGTTACCAGGTGACTGTTATAGTACGGTACAGGAGTGGGTTACCAAGTGACTGTTATAGTACGGTACAGGAGTGGGTTACCAGGTGACTGCTTTAGTCTGGTACAGGAGTGGGTTACCAGGTGACTGCTTTAGTCTGGTACAGGAGTGGGTTATCAGGTGACTGCTATAGTACAGTACAGGAGTGGGTTACCAGGTGACTGTTATAGTACGGTACAGGAGTGGGTTACCAGGTGACTGTTATAGTACGGTACAGGAGTGGGTTACCAGGTGACTGTTATAGTACGGTACAGGAGTGGTTTACCAGGTGACTGTTATAGTACGGTACAGGAGTGGGTTACCAGGTGACTGCTATAGTACGGTACAGGAGTGGGTTACCAGGTGACTGTTATAGTGCTGTACAGGAGTGGGTTACCAGGTGACTGTTATAGTACGGTACAGGAGTGGGTTACCAGGTGACTGTTATAGTACGGTACAGGAGTGGGTTACCAGGTGACTGTTATAGTACGGTACAGGAGTGGGTTATCAGGTGACTGTTATAGTACTGTACAGGAGTGGGTTACCAGGTGACTGTTATAGTGCGGTACAGGAGTGGGTTACTAGGTGACTGTTATAGTACGGTACAGGAGTGGGTTACCAGGAGACTGTTATAGTACGGTACAGGAGTGGGTTACCAGGTGACTGTTATAGTCTGGTACAGGAGTGGGTTACCAGGTGACTGTTATAGTACGGTACAGGAGTGGGTTACCAGGTGACTGCTATAGTACGGTACAGGAGTGGGTTACCAGGTGACTGTTATAGTACGGTACAGGAGTGGGTTACCAGGTGACTGCTATAGTACGGTACAGGAGTGGGTTACCAGGTGACTGTTATAGTACGGTACAGGAGTGGGTTACCAGGTGACTGCTATAGTACGGTACAGGAGTGGGTTACCAGGTGACTGTTATAGTGCTGTACAGGAGTGGGTTACCAGGTGACTGTTATAGTACGGTACAGGAGTGGGTTACCAGGTGACTGTTATAGTACGGTACAGGAGTGGGTTACCAGGTGACTGCTATAGTACGGTACAGGAGTGGGTTACCAGGTGACTGTTATAGTGCTGTACAGGAGTGGGTTACCAGGTGACTGTTATAGTACGGTACAGGAGTGGGTTACCAGGTGACTGTTATAGTACGGTACAGGAGTGGGTTACCAGGTGACTGTTATAGTACGGTACAGGAGTGGGTTACCAGGTGACTGTTATAGTACGGTACAGGAGTGGGTTACCAGGTGACTGTTATAGTACGGTACAGGAGTGGGTTACCAGGTGACTGTTATAGTACGGTACAGGAGTGGGTTACCAGGTGACTGCTATAGTACGGTACAGGAGTGGGTTACCATGTGACTGTTATAGTACGGTACAGGAGTGGGTTACCAGGTGACTGCTATAGTACGGTACAGGAGTGGGTTACCAGGTGACTGTTATAGTACGGTACAGGAGTGGGTTAGTGAGCTAGCTGTCTGGTTACCTGGTCATGGAGGGGTTGTGTTTGACTATACTTCATTTTATTTGACCTTTATTTGACCAGGCAGGTCCGTTAAGAACAATGTAGTGGGTTGTGGGTTACCAGGGTAACGTGTTAGTGTTTTAGAAGGTGAGACCACTGACCTTTCCCTGGTCAGATGGGGGAAGTGATCTGATGATCAGTGACCTAATTTGACTGGTGTCTCTGATCTGGTCCTATTACCATCAGGTAGCTGCATGGATTCACAGAGCATGGCATGGCCATTCCCCTTCACAGAGCATGGCATGGCCACTCACTTTCACAGAACATGGCATGGCCACCCCCCTTCACAGAGCATGGTGCCCACCTCCCTTTGTGCTCTGCAGCATTTGCAGCAGGTGACCCCTACTCCTGGGGAACGGTCAATGATAGGTTGCAGCGTGTAGTCTGTAGGAAAAGGTCATGCTCAAAACCAACCCGGAGTGGAGGTTGCAGCGTGTAGTCTGTAGGAAAAGGTCATGCTCAAAACCAACCCGGAGTGGAGGTTGCAGCGTGTAGTCTGTAGGAAAAGGTCATGCTCAAAACCAACCCGGAGTGGAGGTTGCAGCGTGTAGTCTGTAGGAAAAGGTCATGCTCAAAACCAACCCGGAGTGGAGGTTGCAGCGTGTAGTCTGTAGGAAAAGGTCATGCTCAAAACCAACCCGGAGTGGAGGTTGCTGCGTGTAGTCTGTAGGAAAAGGTCATGCTCAAAACCAACCCGGAGTGGAGGTTGCTGCGTGTAGTCTGTAGGAAAAGGTCATGCTCAAAACCAACCCGGAGTGGAGGTTGCAGCGTGTAGTCTGTAGGAAAAGGTCATGCTCAAAACCAACCCGGAGTGGAGGTTGCTGCGTGTAGTCTGTAGGAAAAGGTCATGCTCAAAACCAACCCGGAGTGGAGGTTGCAGCGTGTAGACGCTCACTCAGATATCATATAAACATGGCATACGTCAAGGTAAAATGTTTAGAATTGTAGGAAATTAGATATAAAAATGCAAACAAAATGGGTCGAATTTCAGGAAATTGGGTGTAAAACTGGATATTTTCTCTCTCTGCCTCGTGGCAAAATGAGTAGAATTACATTAAATGTTTTATAAAATAGCTAAATGTTCTCTCCGCCCCATGGCAAAATGGAAACAAATGAACTATAAAACGTACATTTGTCTCTCCGCTGACTAAAATGTTTTACAGCGAGGTGGGGGGCCTCCCAACCAAATCTCGCTTAGGGCCCCCAAAAGGCTAGAACCGGCACTGTTATCATGATAGGCTAGAAGACATCACAAAGACAGTGGAGAAAGAGACTGAGGAGTAGAGAGATGGGTGATAACTGCACAACCTGCACTTGGCACGTACTGCCAAACAGACAAATATCAATTATGTATATGCCCTTTGATTATTCTGATGACGCTGAGATGAAAGAGAATTGAAAGGGCAGATGATGCTGACCAATACTATAAATAATCCTCTATATTGAGGGATTCTAGAGGCTTTTAAAGAGCTGTTCTATGGGACCCTCTACGCTGTAGAAAAGGTGACACTGTAAATATGATTCATTACAGCCAGCCGTTTCTAGCATCAGTTTTCCATTCAATATCGTTCTGTTCGATGCCACGTCCTAAAGCATTTAGGCAACCTATCTAGGAATATGACTTTAAACATGGCACCTGAAAACCCAAACAAGGCTAGTTTACATATGATGTCTTCCTGCTGGAGGCAACACAGTACAGGTCTGATCATCTCCTGAAGCAGTGTTCAGGTTCATGGGCTGCAACAGCCTTCTGGGCATACTGGGAAAATGCAGACTGTGTATTTGTGTTGATCTCATTCAGCATAATATGCATTTATATTTTAAAAAACAACAACAACATGAACAGCAACAAATAAATGAACCTGTATAGAAAACAAATGCAGGCGTTAGAAACATAATTAAATAGTTAGTTTTTTTATGGCTCAGCTGGTGCTGAGACTGAAGCAGTTCCTGGGCTGGTTTGTCTGCAGACGACAGGAAGTCAGAAGGTGAGATGTCTCCCCATACTGTGGGACTGGTGTTATTGATAAACACACAGACAGAAAAGAAGAATTGAATGTGTGTCTGGGAGCGGTATGTGTTTGGGTTAAAAGAGGAAGTCAAATAAATGTGAGGTCTTTCGCTCAGGAAGCTTTATACAACAAAGATCATTGAAAAGACTACATTTTGGTTTTCTCACTTACCCAGAAAACAGGAAGTGAACTTTGAGAATTTTCAACATAACCTCCTGCTTTGCAGAAAAATGACTGAGAAAACAGAGGCAGATGTTTCACCAATATTGCACTGCTTAGGCAATATTTCAACCCATTTTGGGGGGAAATCAGATTGGTTGAAAAATGTGTTCAACTGGAAGAATCATATTGATTGGCCCCCCAGTGCACCTTGGAGTCAGGAATTGGCTTCTGGCTCAATCAATGATCTGGACCACCTTCCAGGGGTCTGTCAATCAATACATGGTTTATCTTCCCCCAGCCCCTGATCAACGTGTTAACCCACTGGCCATTATTGATAAGGACCTCAGTCTGAGTGGCGTGCACCAAATCCAGCACACGTCCTGGAGAGAACCCATACCGTAGCAGTGCTCCAATACAAAACACACACACACACACACACACACACACACACACACACACACACACACACACACACACACACACACACACACACACACACACACACACACACACACACACACACACACACACACACATACATACACACACACACACATACATACATACATACACACACACACACACACACACACACACACATACTTACACACACACACCGCTCCAATCAAACTCCAACTTCAATCTCTCTGGGGTGGAAGCCAGAGGAGATCAGTGTGGTGATGAAAACAGGTGCCTGACATGGCTATGATCTCCTCTCCTGCAGGCTGGAATGGGACAACAAACTAATCCTCAAATCCCACGGTCCAATATCCTCTCATGGATGGATAGTGGTGGACCAGGTTTGGACCTGATAAGGATACCTGATTTACCGTTCAGAAGATCCAATTCGATGAGGACTTTTAAGAAGGAAAGAAAGATTATCCAACCCTCTCAGACTTCAACTGCCCAAAGAAGATAAGAGTCAAACAATTATTTTCTACTTATTTCAACATAAATATTTCCTTTCTTATTTGAAACATATTCAGAAATGTATAAAGCGTATCTGTTTGTTTCATGTCTGCAGTACTGGTGCTATTAGAGCTATGAGAGTTAGAGAGGAACCACCCTCGGAACAGACGCCTGCACCACACAAACAGTCTGGAGAGATGACACATGGGAGAGCTGGGCCACTGCCCTCTCCTCCTCCTAATCCTACACCCCCCTCATCTCTCCCTCATCCCCCTCTCCTCCACCTGTCCTCCCCTGGAGCAGGGACCTCAGAGTGGCAGGCCAGATGTGAGCGGTAAATAGGTTCTGACAGGCTGCTTTGCGCTCCCTCACGGCTGGGCTGTATGGTGACAAACTGGAGGGTGACGGGTGGCAACATAATGTGTTGTAGGGAAGACTGAAGGACACACATACAGTATGAAACACAGTACACTCATCCATTATTTTCATGTTAGCAGTTTGAAAGGTGATAAAGAGGAAGTAGAATGTGTACAGTAGAATCTGTGAATCTGTAGTTGACATCAGCAACAATAATCCTAATGAGAACATAAAGGCAACCTGTGACCTGAACTGCTGCAGCACGTATAGGCTCCGCTGGGAAATCATTTCTCTAATAGCAGATTGCGACTCCTTTACAATACTATTGAATCACAGAAGACACACATGAAAGCCCTCCATCAAGGACACCCACTCTGCCCTGCCTACACAGCAGAGCGAGACTACCTCTCTACATTCTGCTCAGACTGGTGAGTTGGAGTACGATACTGTGAGAGAGAGAGAGAGAGAGAGAGAGAGAGAGAGAGAGAGAGAGAGAGAGAGAGAGAGAGAGAGAGAGAGGGAGAGGGAGAGAGACTTCTGCTCAGGTTGGTTGTAGTACAATACTGTAGGAGACAGAGTGAAGACAGCAGAAGATGGAGGTAAAGAACATGGTGGCTGTAGAGATATATAGATAGATGGTGAGCATTGTTGAAAGCTGATGGGCTCCAAGAAAGCAGAGCAAGAGAGAGAGAGCAGGGGGAGAAAGAGAGAGAGAGAGCAGGGGGAGAAAGAGAGAGAGAGAGAGAGAGCAGGGGGAGAAAGAGAGAGAGAGAGAGAGAGAGAGAGCAGGGGGAGAAAGAGAGAGCAGGGGGAGGAAGAGAGAGCAAGAGAGAGAGCAGGGGGAGAAAGAGAGAGAGAGAGAGAGAGCAGGGGGAGAAAGAGAGAGAGAGAGAGAGCAGGGGGAGAAAGAGAGAGCAGGGGGAGAAAGAGAGAGCAAGAGAGAGAGCAGGGGGAGAGAGAGAGAGAGAGAGAGAGAGAGAGAGAGAGAGAGCAGGGGGAGAGAGAGAGAGAGAGCAGGGGGAGAAAGAGAGAGCAGGGGGAGAAAGAGAGAGCAGGGGGAGAAAGAGGGAGAGAGAGAGAGAGCAGGGGGAGAAAGAGAGAGCAAGAGAGAGAGCAGGGGGAGAGAGAGAGAGAGAGAGAGAGAGAGAGAGAGAGAGAGAGAGAGAGAGAGAGAGAGAGAGAGAGAGAGAGAGCAGGGGGAGAGAGAGAGAGAGAGAGAGAGAGCAGGGGGAGAAAGAGAGAGCAAGAGAGAGAGCAGGGGGAGAAAGAGAGAGAGAGCGAGAGAGAGAGAGAGAGAGAGAGAGAGAGCAGGAGGAGAAAGATAGAGAGAGAGGGAGCAGGGGGGGAAAGAGAGAGAGAGAGAGAGCAGGGGGAGAAAAAGAGAGAGAGAGAGAGCAGGGGGAGAAAGAGAGAGAGCAGGGGGCGAAAGAGAGAGAGAGAGAGAGCAGGGGGAGAATGAGAGAGAGAGAGAGAGAGAGAGCAGGGGGAGGAGTAGAGATAGAGAGAGAGAGAGAGAGAGAGAGAGAGAGAGAGAGAGAGAGAGAGAGAGAGAGAGAGAGAGAGAGAGAGAGAGAGAGAGAGAGAGAGAGAGAGAGAGAAAGAGAGCAGGGGGAGAAAGCTATCAGAGTGGAGCTAGATTGGCTGTGGCAGGATAGTGAGGCCCATCACAACAGAAAGCCCAACAGTCAGCAGTTGGACCTTTGGGGCCAAACGAAACAACAACAACAGCAGCCTGGGCTTCACTCACATCCCTGTGAGATGGTGTTCCTTTCAAACTGACATAATAAGAAAGTGGCTTTTGGAATTGACTTTGTAAACTAGTTTTACTGTATATTCAACTAGTTTTACTGTATATTCAACTAGTTTTACTGTATATTCAACAAGTTTTACTGTATGTTCAACTAGTTTTACTGTATATTCAACTAGTTTTACTGTATATTCAACTAGTTTTACTGTATGTTCAACTAGTTTTACTGTATATTCAACTAGTTTTACTGTATATTCAACTAGTTTTACTGTATATTCAACTAGTTTTACTGTATGTTCAACTAGTTTTACTGTATATTCAACTAGTTTTACTGTATGTTCAACTAGTTTTACTGTATGTTCAACTAGTTTTACTGTATATTCAACTAGTTTTACTGTATATTCAACTAGTTTTACTGTATGTTTAACTAGTTTTACTGTATATTCAACTAGTTTTACTGTATGTTCAACTAGTTTTACTGTATGTTCAACTAGTTTTACTGTATATTCAACTAGTTTTACTATATATTCAACTAGTTTTACTGTATGTTCAACTAGTTTTACTGTATGTTCAACTAGTTTTACTGTATATTCAACGAGTTTTACTGTATGTTCAACTAGCTTTACTGTATATTCAACGAGTTTTACTGTATGTTCAACTAGTTTTACTGTATATTCAACGAGTTTTACTGTATGTTCAACTAGTTTTACTGTATATTCAACTAGTTTTACTGTATGTTCAACTAGTTGTACTGTATGTTCAACTAGTTTTACTGTATATTCAACTAGTTTTACTGTATGTTCAACTAGTTTTACTGTATATTCAACTAGTTTTACTGTATGTTCAACTAGTTTTACTGTATGTTCAACTAGTTTTACTGTATATTCAACTAGTTTTACTGTATATTAAACTAGTTTTACTGTATGTTCAACTAGTTTTACTGTATATTCAACTAGTTTTACTGTATGTTCAACTAGTTTTACTGTATGTTCAACTAGTTTTACTGTATATTCAACTAGTTTTACTGTATATTCAACTAGTTTTACTGTATGTTCAACTAGTTTTACTGTATGTTCAACTAGTTTTACTGTATATTCAACGAGTTTTACTGTATGTTCAACTAGCTTTACTGTATATTCAACGAGTTTTACTGTATGTTCAACTAGTTTTACTGTATATTCAACGAGTTTTACTGTATGTTCAACTAGTTTTACTGTATATTCAACTAGTTTTACTGTATGTTCAACTAGTTTTACTGTATGTTCAACTAGTTTTACTGTATATTCAATGAGTTTTACTGTATGTTCAACTAGTTTTACTGTATGTTCAACTAGTTTTACTGTATATTCAACTAGTTTTACTGTATTTTCAACTAGTTTTACTGTATGTTCAACTAGTTTTACTGTATGTTCAACTAGTTTTACTGTATGTTCAACTAGTTTTACTGTATATTCAACTAGTTTTACTGTATGTTCAACTAGTTTTACTGTATATTCAACTAGTTTTACTGTATATTCAACTAGTTTTACTGTATGGTCAACTAGTTTTACTGTATGCTCAACTTTTGTGTTAATAAAAGGAAAGAGTGATACAGACCAATAAAATTATCATCAGTCTGTTGGATTTTCTTGTAAACACTTGATCACAATCTGTTTTTGCCGATGTTAGGTCTTTTGACATGAAAAATAGCTCTCTTATTTTACATGTTCATTAGCTTCTTTTCTTTTTACAGATATGCTGTGGACATTTTGGTGTGAACTGTCAAGAACACATTTTTCAAATTGCAGTAGAACTGTAGAGACTCATCCAATTAGCTGCAGGCGTAGTTGGTGACCTTGCCAAAGATAGACAGGACCTCTGTCCTACTGAGCCTGATCAGTGAGTCAGGGGACATGGTGCCCTCCATAGCAGCACTGTTGAAACCGCTGCCTGCCATGGGTGCCAGCCTGCCTGCCTGCCTGCCAGCCTGCCATGGGTGCCAGCCTGCCTGCCTGCCTGACTGCCTGCCTGCCTGGCTGGCTGGGAAACTCAAGGGACACCAGAGGTGCTGTAACTGTCCATGGACATAACTTCAAGTTAAATATCCCTCCAGTCCAAACCTTCCTTGACATGACTGAAAGCTCTTTCTACATCAGTTCACATATTATATCTCAGAAACAGAGTTCAAAATCTGGACCACAGAGCAGTATAATCGTGATATAAATCTTGAATGCTCGGAATGTGTTCTAAAGACACAAAAATGCAAGGTATGCCAAACCTAAACCTAAAAGAGAGTATCTCAAATGAAGAGAACTCATGTATGCCAACATACATACAGCCTTCTAATTAATGTAATTAAAGGCAGAGGATGAACCAACCAACCGCCATGCTTCTAAACACAGACTAGCGTTCACAAGAAGAGAGGAGATCGTTCAGCATTATACCATGTGACACGGTCTTCAAAGGGAACCAACAGTTCTCTGTAACACAGCATCCTACTTAACCTTTAACCTGGAAGCACTGCAGGCTCTGACCATGTCTTCAATGTTTGCTCTGTTCATAACAGGAGATGTGTCTCCAGCACATGGTTTCATAGGTTCAGAATACACTGGGGTAATGTGTAGAAATTGACCTGGAAGGGACAGTATATTAACTTGGTGTTGAGACAGGACTGGATCAAACAGGCTTAGCATTATGGTCTTTTCAGTAGGTTAGATAGCTGACTACAGTACAATAATTGTACTTTCTGCTCCCTCCCTCCCTCCCTCCCTCCCTCCCTCCCTCCCTCCCTCCCTCCCTCCCTCCCTCCCTCCTTCAGAACCTGGTGCATAGAGTCCCATAGCTCGTTAATGAACTAAACTCTCTGATCTGTCTGCCCTGTGGCCAAACGTTGTCATCCCAATCAGAGTTGATGACAGCACAGTAACAGTTCAGTGAGAGAGCGTTGACGTGAGCTGACACTAACATTATGTTAATATGAGGCTGATGAGCGCTGAGTACTGAGCAGTGGCAGCCAGCAGGATACAGTCAGTGTATGTCTGATGAGAAGCACTAGGCTGATGGGGCACATATTCAGAATGACAGGGAGTCTACTAATAGGAGACAGGAGCTAAGTGGACTAACTTGGAGCTCCGCTGACGCTTCTCCTATAGGTCTCCTGTTAGTTTACTGTAAACCATCCAGCTCCTCCTATAGGTCTCCTGTTAGTTTACTGTAAACCATCCAGCTCCTCCTATAGGTCTCCTGTTAGTTTACTGTAAACCATCCAGCTCCTCCTATAGGTCTCCTGTTAGTTTACTGTAAACCATCCAGCTTCTCCTATAGGTCTCCTATTAGTTTACTGTAAACCATCCAGCTCCTCCTATAGGTCTCCTGTTAGTTTACTGTAAACCATCCAGCTCCTCCTATAGGTCTCCTGTTAGTTTACTGTAAACCATCCAGCTCCTCCTATAGGTCTCCTATTAGTTTACTGTAAACCATCCAGCTCCTCCTATAGGTCTCCTGTTAGTTTACTGTAAACCATCCAGCTTCTCCTATAGGTCTCCTGTTAGTTTACTGTAAACCATCCAGCTCCTCCTATATGTCTCCTGTTAGTTTACTGTAAACCATCCAGCTCCTTCTATATGTCTCCTGTTAGTTTACTGTAAACCATCCAGCTCCTCCTATATGTCTCCTGTTAGTTTACTGTAAACCATCCAGCTCCTCCTATAGGTCTCCTGTTAGTTTACTGTAAACCATCCAGCTCCTCCTATAGGTCTCCTGTTAGTTTACTGTAAACCACCCAGCTTCTCCTATATGTCTCCTGTTAGTTTACTGTAAACCATCCAGCTTCTCCTATAGGTCTCCTGTTAGTTTACTGTAAACCACCCAGCTTCTCCTATATGTCTCCTGTTAGTTTACTGTAAACCACCCAGCTTCTCCTATAGGTCTCCTGTTAGTTTACTGTAAACCACCCAGCTTCTCATATAGGTCTCCTGTTAGTCTACTGTAAACCATCCAGCTATGTTGTTACAGGGGTTTCTTCATTATTACAGTTATCTGGAAACCTCATGTGATGTTACCATGGCTTGGTGTTGGGATGTGACGTGCTGTGTGATGTTACCATGGCTTGGTGTTGGGATGTGGGATGCTGTGTGATGTTACCATGACTTGGTGTTGGGATGTGGGGTGCTGTGTGATGTTACCATGGCTTGGTGTTGGGATGTGGGATGCTGTGTGATGTTACCATGGCTTGGTGTTGGGATGTGGGGTGCTGTGTGATGTTACCATGGCTTGGTGTTGGGATGTGGGGTGCTGTGTGATGTTACCATGGCTTGGTGTTGGGATGTGGGATGCTGTGTGATGTTACCATGGCTTGGTGTTGGGATGTGGGATGCTGTGTGATGTTACCATGGCTTGGTGTTGGGATGTGGGGTGCTGTGTGATGTTACCATGGCTTGGTGTTGGGGTGTGGGGTGCTGTGTGATGTTACCATGGCTTGGTGTTGGGGTGTGGGGTGCTGTGTGATGTTACCATGGCTTGGTGTTGGGATGTGGGATGCTGTGTGATGTTACCATGGCTTGGTGTTGGGATGTGGGGTGCTGTGTGATGTTACCATGACTTGGTGTTGGGATGTGGGGTGCTGTGTGATGTTACCATGGCTTGGTGTTGGGATGTGGGATGCTGTGTGATGTTACCATGGCTTGGTGTTGGGATGTGGGGTGCTGTGTGATGTTACCATGGCTTGGTGTTGGGATGTGGGGTGCTGTGTGATGTTACCATGGCTTGGTGTTGGGATGTGGGGTGCTGTGTGATGTTACCATGGCTTGGTGTTGGGATGTGGGGTGCTGTGTGATGTTACCATGGCTTGGTGTTGGGATGTGGGGTGCTGTGTGATGTTACCATGGCTTGGTGTTGGGATGTGGGATGCTGTGTGATGTTACCATGGCTTGGTGTTGGGGTGTGGGGTGCTGTGTGATGTTACCATGGCTTGGTGTTGGGGTGTGGGGTGCTGTGTGATGTTACCATGGCTTGGTGTTGGGATGTGGGGTGCTGTGTGATGTTACCATGGCTTGGTGTTGGGGTGTGGGGTGCTGTGTGATGTTACCATGGCTTGGTGTTGGGGTGTGGGGTGCTGTGTGATGTTACCATGGCTTGGTGTTGGGATGTGGGATGCTGTGTGATGTTACCATGGCTTGGTGTTGGGATGTGGGATGCTGTGTGATGTTACCATGACTTGGTGTTGGGATGTGGGGTGCTGTGTGATGTTACCATGGCTTGGTGTTGGGATGTGGGATGCTGTGTGATGTTACCATGGCTTGGTGTTGGGATGTGGGGTGCTGTGTGATGTTACCATGGCTTGGTGTTGGGATGTGGGGTGCTGTGTGATGTTACCATGGCTTGGTGTTGGGATGTGGGGTGCTGTGTGATGTTACCATGGCTTGGTGTTGGGATGTGGGGTGCTGTGTGATGTTACCATGGCTTGGTGTTGGGATGTGGGGTGCTGTGTGATGTTACCATGGCTTGGTGTTGGGATGTGGGGTGCTGTGTGATGTTACCATGGCTTGGTGTTGGGATGTGGGGTGCTGTGTGATGTTACCATGGCTTGGTGTTGGGATGTGGGGTGCTGTGTGATGTTACCATGGCTTGGTGTTGGGGTGTGGGGTGCTGTGTGATGTTACCATGGCTTGGTGTTGGGGTGTGGGGTGCTGTGTGATGTTACCATGGCTTGGTGTTGGGGTATGGGGTGCTGTGTGATGTTACCATGGCTTGGTGTTGGGATGTGGGGTGCTGTGTGATGTTACCATGGCTTGGTGTTGGGATGTGGGGTGCTGTGTGATGTTACCATGGCTTGGTGTTGGGGTGTGGGGTGCTGTGTGATGTTACCATGGCTTGGTGTTGGGGTGTGGGGTGCTGTGTGATGTTACCATGGCTTGGTGTTGGGATGTGGGGTGCTGTGTGATGTTACCATGGCTTGGTGTTGGGATGTGGGGTGCTGTGTGATGTTACCATGGCTTGGTGTTGGGATGTGGGGTGCTGTGTGATGTTACCATGGCTTGGTGTTGGGATGTGGGGTGCTGTGTGATGTTACCATGGCTTGGTGTTGGGACGTGGGGTGCTGTGTGATGTTACCATGACTTGGTGTTGGGATGTGGGGTGCTGTGTGATGTTACCATGGCTTGGTGTTGGGATGTGACATGCTGTGTGATGTTACCATGGCTTGGTGTTGGGATGTGGGGTGCTGTGTGATGTTACCATGGCTTGGTGTTGGGATGTGGGATGCTGTGTGATGTTACCATGGCTTGGTGTTGGGATGTGGGGTGCTGTGTGATGTTACCATGGCTTGGTGTTGGGATGTGGGATGCTGTGTGATGTTACCATGGCTTGGTGTTGGGGTGTGGGGTGCTGTGTGATGTTACCATGGCTTGGTGTTGGGATGTGGGGTGCTGTGTGATGTTACCATGGCTTGGTGTTGGGATGTGGGATGCTGTGTGATGTTACCATGGCTTGGTGTTGGGATGTGGGGTGCTGTGTGATGTTACCATGGCTTGGTGTTGGGATGTGGGATGCTATGTGATGTTACCATGACTTGGTGTTGGAATGTGGGGTGCTATGTGATGTTACCATGGCTTGGTGTTGGGATGTGGGATGCTGTGTGATGTTACCATGGCTTGGTGTTGGGATGTGGGGTGCTATGTGATGTCACCTGGCTGTTTCAGACCTCCTTACCATTGTTCCACAGCCCCCTGTGGTCCGCGTAAGATGTTTTCAAGCGGGATGCTGATCACCAGAGCATGATGCTACAACCAAAGAGACTGCAGCACACATCAATACCTGTTGAGATCAGTGGATCAGTATAGCCTCTCATGTACAGTAGCAGTTTCTATCCTGATCCAGTGTCCAGCATCATAAAGCTATTAGTTACACTATGTCATCTACACATCTATTGTCTATTGTGTGCAATCCCCTTCCTCTCACTCCCTCGCCCCAATCACAACATTACAGTTATGAGACCACCTCACCCCAATCACAACATTACAGTTATGAGACCACCTCACCCCAATCACAACATATTACAGTTATGAGACCACCTCACCCCAATCACAACATATTACAGTTATGAGACCACCTCACCCCAATCACAACATTACTGTTATGAGACCACCTCACCCCAATTACAACATGTTACAGCTATGAGACCACCTCACCCCAATCACAACATTACAGTTATGAGACCACCTCACTCCAATCACAACATTACAGTTATGAGACCACCTCACCCCAATCACAACATTACAGTTATGAGACCACCTCACCCCAATCACAACATATTACAGTTATGAGACCACCTCACCCCAATCACAACATTACAGTTATGAGACCACCTCACCCCAATCACAACATTACAGTTATGAGACCACCTCACCCCAATCACAACATTACAGTTATGAGACCACCTCACCCCAATCACAACATTACTGTTATGAGACCACCTCACCACAATCACAACATTACTGTTATGAGACCACCTCACCCCAATCACAACATATTACAACTATGAGACCACCTCACCCCAATCACAACATTACAGTTATGAGACCACCTCACCCCAATCACAACATTACAGTTATGAGACCACCTCACCCCAATCACAACATTACTGTTATGAGACCACCTCACCACAATCACAACATTACTGTTATGAGACCACCTCACCCCAATTACAACATGTTACAACTATGAGACCACCTCACCCCAATCACAACATTACAGTTATGAGACCACCTCACCCCAATCACAACATTACAGTTATGAGACCACCTCACCCCAATCACAACATTACAGTTATGAGACCACCTCACCCCAATCACAACATTACAGCTATGAGACCACCTCACCACAATAACAACATTGCAGCTATGAGACCACCTCACCCCAATCACAACATTACTGTTATGAGACCACCTCACCCCAATTACAACATGTTACAGCTATGAGACCACCTCACCCCAATCACAACATTACAGTTATGAGACCACCTCACTCCAATCACAACATTACAGTTATGAGACCACCTCACCCCAATCACAACATTACAGTTATGAGACCACCTCACCCCAATCACAACATTACAGTTATGAGACCACCTCACCCCAATCACAACATTACTGTTATGAGACCACCTCACCCCAATCACAACATGTTACAGTTATGAGACCACCTCACCCCAATCACAACATGTTACAGTTATGAGACCACCTCACCCCAATCACAACATTACTGTTATGAGACCACCTCACCCCAATCACAACATGTTACAGCTATGAGACCACCTCACCCCAATCACAACATGTTACAGCTATGAGACCACCTCACCCCAATCACAACATGTTACAGCTATGAGACCACCTCACCCCAATCACAACATGTTACAGTTATGAGACCACCTCACTCCAATCACAACATTACAGTTATGAGACCACCTCACCCCAATCACAACATTACAGTTATGAGACCACCTCACCCCAATCACAACATTACAGCTATGAGACCACCTCACCCCAATCACAACATTACTGTTATGAGACCACCTCACCCCAATTACAACATGTTACAGCTATGAGACCACCTCACCCCAATCACAACATTACAGTTATGAGACCACCTCACCCCAATCACAACATGTTACAGTTATGAGACCACCTCACCCCAATCACAACATTACTGTTATGAGACCACCTCACCCCAATCATAACATGTTACAGCTATGAGACCACCTCACCCCAATCACAACATTACAACTATGAGACCACCTCACCCCAATCACAACATGTTACAGTTATGAGACCACCTCGCCCCAATCACAACATTACAGTTATGAGACCACCTCACCCCAATCACAACATGTTACAGTTATGAGACCACCTCACCCCAATCACAACATGTTACCGCTATGAGACCACCTCACTCCAATCACAACATGTTACAGCTATGAGACCACCTCACCCCAATCACAACATGTTACAGTTATGAGACCACCTCACCCCAATCACAACATGTTACAGTTATGAGACCACCTCACCCCAATCACAACATTACAGTTATGAGACCACCTCACCCCAATCACAACATGTTACAGCTATGAGACCACCTCACCCCAATCACAACATGTTACAGTTATTAGACCACCTCACCCCAATCACAACATATTACAGTTATGAGACCACCTCACCCCAATCACAACATGTTACAGTTATGAGACCACCTCACCCCAATCACAACATGTTACAGTTATGAGACCACCTCACCCCAATCACAACATTACAGTTATGAGACCACCTCACCCCAATCACAACATGTTACAGTTATGAGACCACCTCACCCCAATCACAACATGTTACAGTTATGAGACCACCTCACCCCAATTACAACATGTTACAGCTATGAGACCACCTCACCCAATCACAACATATTACAGTTATGAGACCACCTCACCCCAATTACAACATTACAGTTATGAGACCACCTCACCCCAACTTACAACATTACAGTTATGAGACCACCTCACCCCAATCACAACATATTACAGTTATGAGACCACCTCACCCCAATCACAACATTACAGTTATGAGACCACCTCACCCCAATCACAACATATTACAGTTATGAGACCACCTCACCCCAATCACAACATTACAGTTATGAGACCACCTCACCCCAATCACAACATTACAGTTATGAGACCACCTCACCCCAATCACAACATTACAGTTATGAGACCACCTCACCCCAATCACAACATGTTACAGTTATGAGACCACCTCACCCCAATCACAACATTACAGTTATGAGACCACCTCACCCCAATCACAACATGTTACAGCTATGAGACCACCTCACCCCAATCACAACATATTACAGTTATGAGACCACCTCACCCCAATCACAACATGTTACAGTTATGAGACCACCTCACCCCAATCACAACATGTTACAGTTATGAGACCACCTCACCCCAATCACAACATGTTACAGTTATGAGACCACCTCACCCCAATCACAACATGTTACAGTTATGAGACCACCTCACCCCAATCACAACATGTTACAGTTATGAGACCACCTCACCCCAATCACAACATTACAGTTATGAGACCACCTCACCCCAATCACAACATGTTACAGTTATGAGACCACCTCACCCCAATCACAACATGTTACAGTTATGAGACCACCTCACCCCAATTACAACATGTTACAGCTATGAGACCACCTCACCCCAATCACAACATATTACAGTTATGAGACCACCTCACCCCAATTACAACATTACAGTTATGAGACCACCTCACCCCAACCACAACATATTACAGTTATGAGACCACCTCACCCCAATTACAACATGTTACAACTATGAGACCACCTCACCCCAATCACAACATATTACAGTTATGAGACCACCTCACCCCAATCACAACATTACAGTTATGAGACCACCTCACCCCAATCACAACATTACAGTTATGAGACCACCTCACCCCAATCACAACATTACAGTTATGAGACCACCTCACCCCAATCACAACATGTTACAGTTATGAGACCACCTCACCCCAATCACAACATTACAGTTATGAGACCACCTCACCCCAATCACAACATGTTACAGCTATGAGACCACCTCACCCCAATCACAACATATTACAGTTATGAGACCACCTCACCCCAATCACAACATGTTACAGCTATGAGACCACCTCACCCCAATCACAACATATTACAGTTATGAGACCACCTCACCCCAATCACAACATGTTACAGCTATGAGACCACCTCACCCCAATCACAACATATTACAGTTATGAGACCACCTCACCCCAATTACAACATGTTACAGTTATGAGACCACCTCACCCCAATTACAACATTACAGTTATGAGACCACCTCACCCCAACCACAACATATTACAGTTATGAGACCACCTCACCCCAATTACAACATGTTACAACTATGAGACCACCTCACCCCAATCACAACATATTACAGTTATGAGACCACCTCACCCCAATCACAACATTACAGTTATGAGACCACCTCACCCCAATCACAACATTACAGTTATGAGACCACCTCACCCCAATCACAACATTACAGTTATGAGACCACCTCACCCCAATCACAACATGTTACAGTTATGAGACCACCTCACCCCAATCACAACATTACAGTTATGAGACCACCTCACCCCAATCACAACATATTACAGCTATGAGACCACCTCACCCCAATCACAACATGTTACAGCTATGAGACCACCTCACCCCAATCACAACATATTACAGTTATGAGACCACCTCACCCCAATCACAACATGTTACAGCTATGAGACCACCTCACCCCAATCACAACATATTACAGTTATGAGACCACCTCACCCCAATTACAACATGTTACAGTTATGAGACCACCTCACCCCAATCACAACATGTTACAGTTATGAGACCACCTCACCCCAATCACAACATTACAGTTATGACACCACCTTTTCACCTCTTGTACATGTATATGGCATTGCCACCCTCTCTCTCCTGTAGCAGATATGCCAAAGCCCATAAGCCTGTGTAGTGTTTAATGTGATATGAGGGAACATGTGAATCCTGACACCAGGGAGGCCCTAGCACACCCTCAGTGCATGCTGCAGTCATAATGATACTCTCCTCCGCCATTCAGCCCTGAGGAACATTACACTTTCACTCCTCCAACAGATATCATGTTGCATTCTGCATTTTTAGCAGATAGGGCGATAGGAGTGAAACTCATTTAGTTTATAATATATTTATATTGTCTTCATAAAAATGAAGGAAAAGGAGATATATTAACAGTTGAACCTAGTTTATGGGAATTCTGCACTCAGTGAAGCATGTCGTTTATTTTAATATCGGTATGATTTAGGGTTGAGCGGTAACCACTTAACTTATAAATATAAGCAGTGGCATAGCACGTACCCCCGGTATTGAAAATCATACCATCGATATTTCAAAGTACCCCGGTATACGTTATAAACGGTATATCGCCCAACCATAGTATTATTAATTGATGTTGTATTTATTTTCTATCTGCTGTGCTTGTCCTTTGCATGGCATCTCCAGAACCAGGAATGTGTTGTCCTCTCTAGCTGACCCTCTATCTACCCAGAAACCTCAGCTGTCACAATTTCTCTAGTTGACCCTCTATCTACCCAGAAACCTCAGCTGTCACAATTTCTCTAGCTGACCCTCTATCTACCCAGAAACCTCAGCTGTGACAATCTCTCTAGCTGACCCTCTATCTACCCAGAAACCTCCGCTGTCACAATCTCTCTAGCTGACCCTCTATCTACCCAGAAACCTCAGCTGTGACAATCTCTCTAGCTGACCCTCTATCTACCCAGAAACCTCAGCTGTGACAATCTCTCTAGCTGACCCTCTATCTACCCAGAAACCTCAGCTGTGACAATCTCTCTAGCTGACCCTCTATCTACCCAGAAACCTCAGCTGTGACAATCTCTCTAGCTGACCAGCTATCAACCCAGAAACCTCAGCTGTGACAATCTCTCTAGCTGACCAGCTATCAACCCAGAAACCTCAGCTGTGACAATCTCTCTAGCTGACCAGCTATCTACCCAGAAACCTCAGCTGTGACAATCTCTCTAGCTGACCCTCTATCTACCCAGAAACCTCAGCTGTGACAATCTCTCTAGCTGGCCCTCTATCTACCCAGAAACCTCAGCTGTGACAATCTCTCTAGCTGACCAGCTATCAACCCAGAAACCTCAGCTGTGACAATCTCTCTAGCTGACCAGCTATCAACCCAGAAACCTCAGCTGTGACAATCTCTCTAGCTGACCCTCTATCTACCCAGAAACCTCAGCTGTGACAATCTCTCTAGCTGACCCTCTATCTACCCAGAAACCTCAGCTGTCACAATTTCTCTAGTTGACCCTCTATCTACCCAGAAACCTCAGCTGTCACAATTTCTCTAGCTGACCCTCTATCTACCCAGAAACCTCAGCTGTGACAATCTCTCTAGCTGACCCTCTATCTACCCAGAAACCTCAGCTGTGACAATCTCTCTAGCTGACCCTCTATCTACCCAGAAACCTCAGCTGTGACAATCTCTCTAGCTGACCCTCTATCTACCCAGAAACCTCAGCTGTCACAATTTCTCTAGCTGACCCTCTATCTACCCAGAAACCTCAGCTGTCACAATCTCTCTAGCTGACCCTCTATCTACCCAGAAACCTCAGCTGTGACAATCTCTCTAGCTGACCCTCTATCTACCCAGAAACCTCAGCTGTGACAATCTCTCTAGCTGACCCTCTATCTACCCAGAAACCTCAGCTGTGACAATCTCTCTAGCTGACCAGCTATCTACCCAGAAACCTCAGCTGTGACAATCTCTCTAGCTGACCCTCTATCTACCCAGAAACCTCAGCTGTGACAATCTCTCTAGCTGGCCCTCTATCTACCCAGAAACCTCAGCTGTGACAATCTCTCTAGCTGACCAGCTATCAACCCAGAAACCTCAGCTGTGACAATCTCTCTAGCTGACCCTCTATCTACCCAGAAACCTCAGCTGTGACAATCTCTCTAGCTGACCCTCTATCTACCCAGAAACCTCAGCTGTGACAATCTCTCTAGCTGACCAGCTATCTACCCAGAAACCTCAGCTGTGACAATCTCTCTAGCTGACCAGCTATCTACCCAGAAACCTCAGCTGTGACAATCTCTCTAGCTGACCAGCTATCAACCCAGAAACCTCAGCTGTGACAATCTCTCTAGCTGACCACCTATCTACCCAGAAACCTCAGCTGTGACAATCTCTCTAGCTGACCAGCTATCTACCCAGAAACCTCAGCTGTGACAATCTCTCTAGCTGACCAGCTATCTACCCAGAAACCTCAGCTGTGACAACCTAAGGCTCATCAACACAAATATTTAACCCCATGACTCATCCACTTGGCCAGGCTCCCTTGGTGTCGATGTCAGGTGTGTGTGTGCGCGTGTGTGTGTGTGTGTGTGTGTGTGTGTGTGTGTGTGTGTGTGTGTGTGTGTGTGTGTGTGTGTGTGTGTGTGTGTGTGTGTGTGTGTGTGTGTGTGTGTGTGTGTGTGTGTGTGTGTGTGTGTGTGTGTGTAGCTGATTGTTTACTAGGAGATCCCAATCTCCTGGTTTAAGAGTTACCTGCATGTTGAAGCCAGTATCCATCAGTAAGCACATCCAGGATGTTATTCTCTCAAACACATTTCAGGAGCATATTCTAGGTGATTTAGATACAGCAGCTCTTACTGTTTTGACAGGATGACAAGTTGGCCCGCATCGGATGGAAACCACTCTCCTCCAGGTGACTATGCACCGAAGAGCTTTAGGAATCAACGAAGTAGAACAAAGAGTTGGGAGATGTTCTGTAGAAGGCTGCTTCCTGTATCTCAGGGCCAAGGGCCAATCAGGAGCGAAGAGGACTAGGGGTTGCTGGGGAAACTGCTGAGCTGACAGTGTGCACCCTGGCCCCTAGCTAGCTGGCTCACTACTACATTTATATATACTGACAGCAGTGTTTTGTTGAAATGAAATCCCAAACTACAAAGACAGTATATACTGTACCTCACTACTAAGAGTTTATATTCACATATTTGGTTTATTCACAGGCCTACTAAGGACATGGGATACAGCTGGTTTATTCACAGGCCTACTAAGGACATGAGATACAGCTGGTTTATTCACAGGCCTACTAAGGATATGAGATACAGCTGGTTTATTCACAGGCCTAATAAGGACATGAGATACAACTGGTTTATTCACAGGTCTACTAAGGACATGAGATACAGCTGGTTTATTTACAGGCCTACTAAGGATATGGGATACAGCTGGTTTATTCACAGGCCTACTAAGGACATGGGATACAGCTGGTTTATTCACAGGCCTAATAAGGACATGAGATACAGCTGGTTTATTCACAGGCCTACTAAGGACATGGGATAAAGCTGGTTTATTCACAGGCCTACTAAGGACATGAGATATAGCTGGTTTATTCACAGGCCTACTAAGGATATGAGATACAGCTGGTTTATTCACAGGCCTACTAAGGATATGAGATACAGCTGGTTTATTCACAGGCCTACTAAGGATATGGGATACAGCTGGTTTATTCACAGGCCTACTAAGGACATGAGATACAGCTGGTTTATTCACAGGCCTACTAAGGATATGGGATACAGCTGGTTTATTCACAGGCCTACTAAGGACATGAGATACGACTGGTTTATTCACAGGCCTACTAAGGACATGAGATACAGCTGGTTTATTCACAGGCCTACTAAGGACATGAGATACAACTGGTTTATTCACAGGCCTACTAAGGACATGGGATACAGCTGGTTTATTCACAGGCCTACTAAGGACATGGGATACAGCTGGTTTATTCACAGGCCTAATAAGGACATGAGATACAACTGGTTTATTCACAGGCCTACTAAGGACACGGGATACAGCTGGTTTATTCACAGGCCTACTAAGGATATGAGATACAGCTGGTTTATTCACAGGCCTACTAAGGACATGAGATACAGCTGGTTTATTCACAGGCCTACTAAGGATATGAGATACAGCTGGTTTATTCACAGGCCTACTAAGGACATGAGATACAGCTGGTTTATTCACAGGCCTACTAAGGATATGAGATACAGCTGGTTTATTCACAGGCCTACTAAGGACATGAGATACAGCTGGTTTATTCACAGGCCTACTAAGGACATGAGATACAGCTGGTTTATTCACAGGCCTACTAAGGACATGAGATACAGCTGGTTTATTCACAGGCCTACTAAGGATATGAGATACAGCTGGTTTATTCACAGGCCTACTAAGGACATGAGATACAGCTGGTTTATTCACAGGCCTACTAAGGATATGAGATACAGCTGGTTTATTCACAGGCCTAATAAGGACATGAGATACAACTGGTTTATTCACAGGTCTACTAAGGACATGAGATACAGCTGGTTTATTTACAGGCCTACTAAGGATATGGGATACAGCTGGTTTATTCACAGGCCTACTAAGGACATGGGATACAGCTGGTTTATTCACAGGCCTAATAAGGACATGAGATACAGCTGGTTTATTCACAGGCCTACTAAGGACATGGGATACAGCTGGTTTATTCACAGGCCTACTAAGGGCATGAGATACAGCTGTTTTTTTCACAGGCCTACTAAGGACATGAGATACAGCTGGTTTATTCACAGGCCTAATAAGGACATGAGATACAGCTGGTTTATTGTCTCTTCTTGATATTAGGTATTGGGCAGAACAGAAGATAACCTCCATTGTGATGTCAGATAACCTCCATTGTGATGTACTGTCCAGCCTAATGTCCCTGTTGGTGGTCTCTGTGAGTCTGTATTCATTGTATGAACTGAGGTTGAAGACAAAAGCTTAGCTTATTAGCTTACCGGTATCTCCATAGATAATAGCTTATGTAGTTTGTGGGCTTCATAAGACTTCCATTAATGTCGATTTTGCTCAGTTTGTTAACTCAACTTTGAAGTCAGCATCCTGACTGTTTGACGTGACAAAGACCATAGGAGTTGGCAATACAGCACCAACAGATCTGGGAGCAGGGTATAGGCTGATGATAACTCAACACTGTAAACGTCTCTGACTGGTATTGGTATTAGGTATTTTATTAGGATCCCCGTTAGCTGTTGCAAAAGCAGCAGCTACTCTTCCTGGGCTCCACACAAAACATGAAACATAATACAGAATGACATAATACAGAACATCAACAGACAAGAACAACTCAAGGACAGAACTACATTAAAAAAATGTAAAGCACACGTAGCCAACATATCAATGCATACATACAAACTATCTAGGTCAAATAAAACTGGCTTTGTTGCTTCATTCTAACATGGATTACTGAGGCCAACTCACTCAGACAAAAACACTACAGTCACACCTAAACACTACAACCACACCTAAACACTACAGCCACACCTAAACACTACAGCCACACCTAAACACTACAACCACACCTAAACACTACAACCACACCTAAACACTACAGCCACACCTAAACACTACAGCCACACCTAAACACTACAACCACACCTAAACACTACAACCACACCTAAACACTACAGCCACACCTAAACACTACAGCCACACCTAAACACTACAACCACACCTAAACACTACAGCCACACCTAAACACTACAACCACACCTAAACACTACAGCCACACCTAAACACTACAGCCACACCTAAACACTACAGCCACACCTAAACACTACAGCCACACCTAAACACTACAGCCACACCTAAACACTACAACCACACCTAAACACTACAGCCACACCTAAACACTACAACCACACCTAAACACTACAACCACACCTAAACACTACAACCACACCTAAACACTACAACCACACCTAAACACTACAACCACACCTAAACACTACAACCACACCCAAACACTACAACCACACCTAAACACTACAGCCACACCTAAACACTACAGCCACACCTAAACACTACAAACACACCTAAACACTACAACCACACCTAAACACTACAACCACACCCAAACACTACAGCCACACCTAAACACTACAACCACACCTAAACACTACAGCCACACCTAAACACTACAGCCACACCTAAACACTACAGCCACACCTAAACACTACAACCACACCTAAACACTACAGCCACACCTAAACACTACAGCCACACCTAAACACTACAGCCACACCTAAACACTACAGCCACACCTAAACACTACAGCCACACCTAAACACTACAACCACACCTAAACACTACAGCCACACCTAAACACTACAGCCACACCTAAACACTACAACCACACCTAAACACTACAACCACACCTAAACACTACAGCCACACCTAAACACTACAGCCACACCTAAACACTACAACCACACCTAAACACTACAACCAGACCTAAACACTACAGCCACACCTAAACACTACAGCCACACCTAAACACTACAGCCACACCTAAACACTACAGCCACACCTAAACACTACAACCACACCTAAACACTACAGCCACACCTAAACACTACAGCCACACCTAAACACTACAGCCACACCTAAACACTACAGCCACACCTAAACACTACAGCCACACCTAAACACTACAACCACACCTAAACACTACAACCACACCTAAACACTACAACCACACCTAAACACTACAACCACACCTAAACACTACAACCACACCCAAACACTACAACCACACCTAAACACTACAGCCACACCTAAACACTACAGCCACACCTAAACACTACAAACACACCTAAACACTACAACCACACCTAAACACTACAACCACACCCAAACACTACAGCCACACCTAAACACTACAACCACACCTAAACACTACAGCCACACCTAAACACTACAGCCACACCTAAACACTACAGCCACACCTAAACACTACAACCACACCTAAACACTACAGCCACACCTAAACACTACAGCCACACCTAAACACTACAACCACACCTAAACACTACAGCCACACCTAAACACTACAGCCACACCTAAACACTACAGCCACACCTAAACACTACAGCCACACCTAAACACTACAGCCACACCTAAACACTACAACCACACCTAAACACTACAGCCACACCTAAACACTACAACCACACCTAAACACTACAGCCACACCTAAACACTACAGCCACACCTAAACACTACAGCCACACCTAAACACTACAGCCACACCTAAACACTACAACCACACCTAAACACTACAACCACACCTAAACACTACAGCCACACCTAAACACTACAACCACACCTAAACACTACAGCCACACCTAAACACTACAGCCACACCTAAACACTACAATCACACCTAAACACTACAGCCTAAAACCCTGAGTTGTAAACATTCCATCTGAAGCAGGCACATCCAGCTGAGAAAGCAAAGCTCAGGATTCAGAGATGGTAGTGGGCGAGTTAGGGGACAGATGGCAAGACATTACACATGGTTTGAGTCAGTCAGCTGTAGCTAGCTGCAACACGACACAACACGACAGAGAGAGAGAGAGAGAGAGAGAGAGAGAGAGAGAGAGAGAGAGAGAGAGAGAGAGAGAGAGAGAGAGAGAGAGAGAGAGAGAGAGAGAGAGAGAGAGAGAGAGAGCAGGCTGTGTAAAGGGGTGGGTAGAAGCACTCAAGTTGCTCCTTCTCTGTGGTGCTGTGAAAAAGGTTGTGTCACGTTCCTGACCTGTTTTCTCTTGTTTTGTATTTATTTAGTATGGTCAGGGCGTGAGTTGGGTGGGTTGTCTATGTGTTGTTTTCTATGTTGGGGTTTTGTGCGTTCGGCCTGGTATGATTCTCAATCAGAGGCAGCTGTCAATCGTTGTCCCTGATTGAGAATCATACTTAGGCAGCCGGGGTTCACGTGTGTGTTTGTGGGTGTTTGTCTTTCGTGTCAGTATTCGTACCACACGGGACTGTTTTTCGGTTGTATTCTATTTGTTATTTTGTTTCATGTTAGTGTTCAGTTTATTTATAATAAATTATGGACACTTTCCACTCTGCGTCTTGGTCCGATCCCTACACCTCCTCTTCAATCGAAGAGGAGGAAATCAGCCGTTACAGGTTGATCATCCTCCACGTTTCTGCGTGTTTCCAAAGACAGATGGAGTTTAGAACACAACACATTCTAGAGGTCTATAATGTTCCGCAGCGTTTCAACCATTATGGCCGTATTGAGTGTAACCATGAGTGTACTGTCAAATGTCTATGGAGTGGCTATGCCCGTTCTAATTATATTTCTCAGCCCTGGAATTGAATCACTTTAGTTATTTGCCTGAAGCAGATAGAATGAACAGAATACAACGCCTCAGTGTAAGATGGAATGTTTAATGACAACACACAAGGAGGATGAAATGGGCAATAGAAAGAAAATAGCTGATTCTTGGCACGGCCAATCAGACAGCTTGACAGCACAGCAATAAACCTTCGGCCTGACTCATAACTTTGTCTGCGTAGGATTCTCAAGGCCACCTCATTGCTAAGGCTACTGTGAAAGCACTTTGTGTTGAAGTAAAAATGGCTTTTGAAAATCATTATTAGCAGAGAATCAAACCTTGATGTAATTTTCATGGAGTCACAGTGAATATGCGCAATTGCCTATATTGCATCATTTTTGTTACATGAAAATGGTATTTTAGCCCCTCCCCCTGAAAACTTGTATATAAGTTCTTCAGTAGGTGTTCTGCTTGTTTGTTGGTGAGAGAGCAGCCCTGTCCCTGTGGGACCCCCTCCAGACTCCAGAGTGCATGCCATGCCAATATAATGTAGTGTTTGGAGTGATGCTGAGAGTGGTGCTGTACTAGTCTTTATGTATCCCAGGGAAACACTCTGACAGGCAGGCTGAGTCCTCCAGATCCCTCCCTGCATAACCATTCCACTGCATCTGCACATATTGAGAGAGAGAGAGAGAGAGAGAGAGAGAGAGAGAGAGAGAGAGAGAGAGAGAGAGAGAGAGAGAGAGAGAGAGAGAGAGAGAGAGAGACAGAGAGACAGAGAGACAGAGAGAGAGAGAGAACTCACACACACATTGATAAGCACACACAGTCACATGAACACACTCAGAGAAAAAGAGAGAAAGGGAGAGGGAGAAAGACAGGTGGAAGAGAAAGAGAGAGACCTCCTTCAGCACTAAAGCCCTGGAGCAGAAGTCCCATAATTCCCCACTCCACTTCCTCTCAGCTCTGTGAAAATGTCACTCAGTGTGTCAACCCTCCCGGCCACAGAGGACCTGACAGTGACAGGCTCTCTGAAAGGCCTTTTTTATACCCTCGTCGAATGTCCCAACTGACCTTAGCTAGCTCTCAGCTCTGTCGTGGTCATCAGATTCAGAACTCAGGGCTCAGTTGGTAAGAGTGTGGTGCTAGCAATGGCAAGGTTGTGGCTTCAATTCCGACAGGGACCAAATACACATGCTATACATGTACAGTATACACTCAGTGTACTTTGCATCAGTTTAGATGAAAGCGTCTGCTCAGGGGAAAATACATTGACTTTTCACATCCATCTTCTCTCTGTCTACTGGTGGTGGAAGGTCAGTACACAATAGAGTAGGCTGCATGGTTATATTATTGGCAGCAAAGGAAAAGACCTCCGGATTGTATGAGTTCTGAGATTTTAATAATGGATTATAACAAGGGAGGCTGCAATAATACATCTCTATGGGAGGTCAAGCCTACAGCTCAGTGGGAGACGGATGGATGGTGAATGGAGTCACTGATTATAATTATTTCCAATACCCTAATAGATATGCCTTAGCTGTCGAGTAGTATATTACTTACTGTGCAGAGGTCTAGTAATCAGTAGACTACTTTTTTTGTGATTATAGCTATCACAATTTCAACAAGGTTATTTTATAGAACAGCAGTCGACCTCGGTAGGCGTTTCCCATTATATATTTTTTTAAATAAATGTTCCTGATTCGTGTAGATATGCTGCCATCTGACGGACATCCTCTGATAACACATGCAATCAAAAAGCTCGGTTTGTCCCTCGTCGTATACTGTTCTCAAATCATGTGAACTCGCGTACGTGCGGACGTGCTGCAGCGTGAACTATAGAGTCGTCTGATTAGGTAAGAACATGATGTTCCTTTACATAACAGCACACATTCACTCGAATATTTCAGGAACGTAACGCATGTCATCGTGTTGTAATGGTGTATGTTTACATTGAAATGTAACTTTGAAAACTATGAAATTATCATCGCAAACTTACGTCTGTCGCGAACGAGAAGTGAGAGTGCAGCCGATCAAAACAAACAAGACTGGACTTGTCAGCTCTTTCAGCTACCAAGCTAATTAGCATAGCTAGGCTGTCTGTCATTGCCAGTTGTCAACAACAACACTAGTTAGCTGTATCGAATACGTATGTATCATCTTGTTTTTGTCCCTTTTAACTTGCTAGATAGTCAAAAGCATAGCAGTAAGCAACAATTATGACGCAATCGCTAAGGCAACACTCATAGTATATAACCGTACAAGCTAACTTGCAATATATCAACTTCACGTTTGATCAATTCAATTATAATTCCCACTGTCTGCTGTATTCTGTCTGTCTGCATGGTTTATTAGATGACATATTATGTAATGTCACACATGTAGTATTCATCTTTCCACATCTTCAGGTGTAAAACTAGTGACAGAGGGCCACCAGGATGACTAGTGTAAGTACTATACATTACAACATATAATAGACGGTAATGTAATAGTATTGTGGTATAATAATAATACTGTAGCTAGGGTGCTTGACGCTTTTTCTCTGATTGATTTGATTAATAACCGTGTAGGTGCTGTGTGGCCGAGCCCGGCTGGTGATAACCCAGTCGTCAGGGCGTCAGGCCCTAGCTGCACTCAGGGTGGGCTGGATACGAACCTTCTCAGCTGCTGGTTCTGATGAGCCTTATTTTGTCGTGCCACGAGGGGACTCAGACTCAGGTAGGCTACTGCTATATCAACCACAACACCGATAACGCTGGTTCATTTGTTATTTTCGACTAACTGTGACCAATATTTTGGTATTTTGGCCTGTGCGTTTTTTAATTATGAATTGTAATTACAGTGAATTCGGAAAGTATTCCGACCCCTTCCCATTTTCCACATTTTGTTACGTTACAGCCTTATTCTAAAATGTATTATATTTAAAAAATCTCATCAAACTACACACAATACCACATCATGACAAAGCGAAGGTTACATTTTTTGGGTGCAAATTCATACAAAAACAGAAATACCTTATTTACATAAGTATTCAGACCCTTTGCTATGAGACTCAAAATTGAGCTCAGGTGCATCCTGTTTCCATTGATCATCCTTGAGATGTTTCTACTACTTGATTGGAGTCCACATGTGGTAAATTCAATTGATTGGACATGATTTGGAAAGGCACACACCTGTCTATATAAGGTCCTACAGTTGACAGTACATGTCAGAGCAAAAACCAAGCCATGAGGTCGAAGGACTTGTCCGTAGAGCACTGAGACAGGATCGTGTCGAGGCACAGATCTGGAGAAGGGTACCAAAAAATGTATGCAGCATTGAAGGTCCCCAAAAACACAGTGGCCTCCATCATTCTTAAATGGAAGAAGTTTGGAACCACCAAGACTCTTCCTAGAGATGGCCGCCCGGCCAAACTGAGCAATCGGGGGAGAAGGGCCTTGGTCAGGGAGGCGACCAAGAACCCGATGGTCACTCTGACAGCGCTCCAGAGTTCCTTTGTGGAGATGGGAGAAGCTTCCAGAAGGACAACCATCTCTGCAGCACTCCACCAATCAGGCCTTTATGGTAGAGTGGCCAGACAGAAGCCACTCCTCAGTAAGACACATGAAAGTCCGCTTGGAGTTTGACAAAAGGCACCTAAAGGACTCACAGACCATGAGACACAAGATTCTCTGGTCTGATGAAAACAAGATTGAACTATTTGGCCTGTGGGGATGTTTTTCAGTGGCAAGGACTGGGAGACTTTCGAGGGAAAGATGAACGGAGAAAAGTACAGCGAGATCCTTGATGAAAATCTTCTGAAGAGCACTCAGGACCTCAAACTGGGGCGAAGGTTCACCTTCCAACAGGACAATGACCCTAAGCACACAGACAAGACAACGCAGGAGTGGCTTCGGGACAAGTCTCTGAATGCTCTTGAGTGGCCCAGCCAGAGCCCGGACTTGAACCCGATCAAACATCTCTGGAGAGACCTGAAAATAGCTGTGCAGCGACGCTCGATATATCTAACCTGACAGAGCTTGAGAGGATCTGCAGAGAAAATGGGAGAAACTCCCTAAATACAGGTGTGCCAAGCTTGTAGCGTCATACCCAAGAAGACTCAAGGCTGTAATCGCTGCCAAAGGTGCTTCAACAAAGTACTGAGTAAAGGGTCTGATATTTCAGTTTTTTATTTGTAATATATTTGCAAAAAAAAAAAAAAACGTTTTTGCTTTGTCATTATGGGTTATTGTGTGTAGATTGATGAGGGGGAAAACAATTTAATCAATTTTAGAGTAAGGCTGTGACGTAACAAGATGTGGAAAAAGTTATGGGGTCTGAATACTTTCCGAATACACTGTATGCATTAAACATTCAATTATGAGAAAATGATCTCACACTTTACATAAATATAGCAACTGTTAGGCAGAAAATACATTGTCAAATTTGTCAGATTTAACATTATTGTAAAATACTCCTCTTTCTCCCTACCAGGCCCTAGGACAGTATGGCCTGATGAGAACATGGGACCGTTTGGCCCCCAGGACCAGCGGTTCCAGTTGCCAGGTAACTCGGGCTTTGACTTTCACCTGGAAGGCATGGCAGACCAGAGGATTAAAGGCCCAGTCCACAGGACGGTACCTGATGTTCTGACTGCTGCTACTAGCAACGAGAGACATGAGTTTGTAATGGCCCAGTTTGTCAGCGAGTTTCAGGTAAATACGTCACTCACAGTAACTCCTTAACTAAACAAAATGTGTCCTTATTCCTTTGTAAATAAACATGGATATTATTCTTAAACATTGCAAAAATATATTTATATCATTTAATAAAAACATTTCTATTATGTTTCATACTGGTAGAGTTATATGTTGAATACTTAGATGTTTCATCTTTGTAGGTCAACAGTGGTCCCATGTTATGGAGGAGCGTCCGCAAGGCAGAGCACTACTTTGATCAGCCCAATGTGAACTGTTCTATACAGACCTGTCCTGAGCTGCTGAAGAAAGGTAGCGCTTTTTATTAGCATGGTGTTAGAATACTTATCATAACATTAACTATTCATGTAATGTTTTATCAACCGCAATCCACACACGTCAGATAGTTTATATTGCATACAGCCAGGTCCACTAGGGGGAAGTAACGTCATTGCTAATGTCACTAATGTTGTCCAAGTGGGTGATAGCTGACTTTTCTGTAGGCCTATTGGCTAGCTAGCAGTTGAATGTGTAACAAATGTCTGTTTATTTCCTCTGTTAGAGTTTGAATCCTATTTCCCCTCGGCCCCAGCCAGCGCCATCACTGTTGTCACGGTGAAACACACGAGATGTGAGGTGATCGACAAAGAAGTGATCGACAGAGAACAGCTACTGCACAAAGTGAGTTAGAGCTCCATGTCTACTGGTTGTTTCCCATTGATATGGATTCAGTGATACTCATTTCAGTCAATTATTCTGGCATCACTTTTTGGTTGTAGGCCTGCGTACTTATTGAAGGCCTTACTCTGTACCTCCCCTTTATTGGTGAACTGTTTTCTTGTCTGTTAACTGTCAGTTAGTTTGACTACTGACATACTGGATGTTTTCTGTTATTAACTTTAGTTTGACTCCTGACAACATACTGGATGTTTCCTGTTGTTTCAGTTAGTTTGACTACTGACAACATACTGGATGTTTCCTGTTGTTTCAGTTAGTTTGACTACTGACAAGATACTGGATGTTTCCTGTTGTTTCAGTTAGTTTGACTACTGACAACATACTGGATGTTTCCTGTTGTTTCAGTTAGTTTGACTACTGACAACATACTGGATGTTTCCTGTTGTTTCAGTTAGTTTGACTACTGACAAGATACTGGATGTTTCCTGTTGTTTCAGTTAGTTTGACTACTGACAAGATACTGGATGTTTCCTGTTGTTTCAGTTAGTTTGACTACTGACAACATACTGGATGTTTCCTGTTGTTTCAGTTAGTTTGACTACTGACATACTGGATGTTTCCTGTTGTTTCAGTTAGACTACTGACAACATACTGGATGTTTCCTGTTTCAGTTAGTTTGACTCCTGACAACATACTGGATGTTTCCTGTTTCAGTTAGTTTGACTACTGACATACTGGATGTTTCCTGTTGTTTCAGTTAGTTTGACTCCTGACAACATACTGGATGTTTCCTGTTGTTTCAGTTAGTTTGACTCCTGACAAGATACTGGATGTTTCCTGTTGTTTCAGTTAGTTTGACTCCTGACAACATACTGGATGTTTCCTGTTGTTTCAGTTAGTTTGACTACTGACAAGATACTGGATGTTTCCTGTTGTTTCAGTTAGTTTGACTACTGACATACTGGATGTTTCCTGTTGTTTCAGTTAGTTTGACTACTGACAAGATACTGGATGTTTCCTGTTTCAGTTAGTTTGACTACTGACATACTGGATGTTTCCTGTTGTTTCAGTTAGTTTGACTACTGACAAGATACTGGATGTTTCCTGTTGTTTCAGTTAGTTTGACTCCTGACAACATACTGGATGTTTCCTGTTGTTTCAGTTAGTTTGACTACTGACAACATACTGGATGTTTCCTGTTGTTTCAGTTAGTTTGACTACTGACAACATACTGGATGTTTCCTGTTGTTTCAGTTAGTTTGACTACTGACAAGATACTGGATGTTTCCTGTTGTTTCAGTTAGTTTGACTACTGACAAGATACTGGATGTTTCCTGTTGTTTCAGTTAGTTTGACTCCTGACAACATACTGGATGTTTCCTGTTGTTTCAGTTAGTTTGACTCCTGACAACATACTGGATGTTTCCTGTTGTTTCAGTTAGTTTGACTACTGACATACTGGATGTTTCCTGTTGTTTCAGTTAGACTACTGACAACATACTGGATGTTTCCTGTTTCAGTTAGTTTGACTCCTGACAACATACTGGATGTTTCCTGTTGTTTCAGTTTGACTACTGACAACATACTGGATGTTTCCTGTTGTTTCAGTTTGACTCCTGACAACATACTGGATGTTTCCTGTTGTTTCAGTTTGACTACTGACAACATACTGGATGTTTCCTGTTTCAGTTAGTTTGACTCCTGACAACATACTGGATGTTTCCTGTTGTTTCAGTTAGTTTGACTACTGACAAGATACTGGATGTTTCCTGTTTCAGTTAGTTTGACTCCTGACAACATACTGGATGTTTCCTGTTGTTTCAGTTTGACTACTGACAACATACTGGATGTTTCCTGTTTCAGTTAGTTTGACTCCTGACAAGATACTGGATGTTTCCTGTTGTTTCAGTTAGTTTGACTACTGACAAGATACTGGATGTTTCCTGTTTCAGTTAGTTTGACTCCTGACAACATACTGGATGTTTCCTGTTGTTTCAGTTTGACTACTGACAACATACTGGATGTTTCCTGTTTCAGTTAGTTTGACTCCTGACAAGATACTGGATGTTTCCTGTTGTTTCAGTTAGTTTGACTACTGACAAGATACTGGATGTTTCCTGTTGTTTCAGTTAGTTTGACTCCTGACAAGATACTGGATGTTTCCTGTTTCAGTTAGTTTGACTACTGACAAGATACTGGATGTTTCCTGTTGTTTCAGTTAGTTTGACTACTGACAAGATACTGGATGTTTCCTGTTGTTTCAGTTAGTTTGACTCCTGACAACATACTGGATGTTTCCTGTTGTTTCAGTTAGTTTGACTACTGACAAGATACTGGATGTTTCCCGTTTCAGTTAGTTTGACTACTGACAACATACTGGATGTTTCCTGTTGTTTCAGTTAGTTTGACTCCTGACAAGATACTGGATGTTTCCTGTTGTTTCAGTTAGTTTGACTACTGACAAGATACTGGATGTTTCCTGTTTCAGTTAGTTTGACTCCTGACAACATACTGGATGTTTCCTGTTGTTTCAGTTAGTTTGACTCCTGACAAGATACTGGATGTTTCCTGTTGTTTCAGTTAGTTTGACTCCTGACAAGATACTGGATGTTTCCTGTTTCAGTTAGTTTGACTCCTGACAAGATACTGGATGTTTCCTGTTGTTTCAGTTAGTTTGACTACTGACAAGATACTGGATGTTTCCTGTTTCAGTTAGTTTGACTCCTGACAACATACTGGATGTTTCCTGTTGTTTCAGTTAGTTTGACTACTGACAAGATACTGGATGTTTCCTGTTTCAGTTAGTTTGACTCCTGACAACATACTGGATGTTTCCTGTTGTTTCAGTTAGTTTGACTACTGACAACATACTGGATGTTTCCTGTTTCAGTTAGTTTGACTCCTGACAACATACTGGATGTTTCCTGTTTCAGTTAGTTTGACTACTGACAACATACTGGATGTTTCCTGTTTCAGTTAGTTTGACTCCTGACAACATACTGGATGTTTCCTGTTGTTTCAGTTAGTTTGACTCCTGACAAGATACTGGATGTTTCCTGTTGTTTCAGTTAGTTTGAATACTGACAACATACTGGATGTTTCCTGTTGTTTCAGTTAGTTTGACTACTGACAAGATACTGGATGTTTCCTGTTGTTTCAGTAAGTTTGACTACTGACAAGATACTGGATGTTTCCTGTTTCAGTTAGTTTGACTACTGACATACTGGATGTTTCCTGTTGTTTCAGTTAGTTTGACTCCTGACAACATACTGGATGTTTCCTGTTTCAGTTAGTTTGACTCCTGACAACATACTGGATGTTTCCTGTTGTTTCAGTTAGTTTGACTCCTGACAAGATACTGGATGTTTCCTGTTGTTTCAGTTAGTTTGACTCCTGACAAGATACTGGATGTTTCCTGTTTCAGTTAGTTTGACTCCTGACAAGATACTGGATGTTTCCTGTTGTTTCAGTTAGTTTGACTACTGACAAGATACTGGATGTTTCCTGTTTCAGTTAGTTTGACTCCTGACAACATACTGGATGTTTCCTGTTGTTTCAGTTAGTTTGAATACTGACAACATACTGGATGTTTCCTGTTGTTTCAGTTAGTTTGACTACTGACAAGATACTGGATGTTTCCTGTTTCAGTTAGTTTGACTACTGACATACTGGATGTTTCCTGTTGTTTCAGTTAGTTTGACTCCTGACAACATACTGGATGTTTCCTGTTTCAGTTAGTTTGACTACTGACAAGATACTGGATGTTTCCTGTTGTTTCAGTTAGTTAGACTACTGACAAGATACTGGATGTTTTCAGTTAGTTTGAGTACTGACAGGTACTGGATGTTTTCAGTTAGTTAGACTACTGACAGGTACTGGATGTTTTCAGTTAGTTTGACTACTGACAGGTACTAGATGTTTTCAGTTAGTTTGACTACTGACAAGATACTGGATGTTTTCAGTAATATCAGTTAGTTTGTGTACTGACATATAATGGATGTGTTCTGTTATTCCCCAGTTTGTCAGTGGTGCTAAGGAAATCTGCTTTGCTCTGTGGACAGCTGGCTTCTGGGCTGACTTCATTGACCCCTCATCAGGATCAGCTGTTAGTTGTTCTCCTACCTGTTTTGTTTGTTTATTAATTGTTTATGTCAAAATATCTATATAATGTGTAATACATATGTACTGTTTACTGTACTTCATCAATCTGAGATGTTTTCCAGGAGACGTATGTAGTCTTCAAGACACCCACATCACATCATTCCTTTGTCTTGTCCCACAGTTCTTTGGATCTCACTCCAACCACCCACTACTCAAAGAGGAGGAGTGGAGCCGTCTAGGTTTCCATATCGAGGCCTCTGGATCCTGCACAGTTATCCGTCACGTCCTGAGGGGAACACCTACGTTTGTTGGAACTGTTTTCACTACCGCACCTGCTAACAGTCAAGTCATGGAAAGACTTCAAGGCCAGTCAAGTGCATTTGAAGACAGGGACTAGTTTTTATATTTAGTTATCACCATGTGAGAATGATGTATCTCACTATCCAAAAGACTGCTTGTGCCCTGACCCCTGTTTGTTCACTTTGGATTGTTTTGGAGGAATACCCTTACCCATAATGCCGTTGTCTTCACCACACCAGCATGGAGAGGAAGTTCTAATGGGTTGTTGTCTTCAGACACATGCCTAACTATGTTAACCTGGTCCCAGATCTGTTTGTGTTGTTCTGTTAGTGCTGGCTTGCCAAAGTTGGTAAGAGGACACAAACAGATCTGGGACCAGGCTATATAACTATGTACTTGGAAGTAGACCGGTAGGTTGCGTACAGTACTTCTGCGATCTATCGTTGACTCTGATGATATCATAAAGACTTGACTGAGGAAGATCCCTTTGGCAGCTGTGTTTAAACACCCAATAAACCACCTAGCTACCTTTGACTGGGGGCCCTTTTTCTGGCCTTAGCGCTGCAGATCCGCGCGATATAACTCCAAAGGCAATGTTCCGCATTCACGGTAAACGCTGCATAGATCAGTTCAATCTGAAATAATCTTTACGTTTCTATCGTGCTGTAACACTCAAATTCAGCACTACGGATTGAATCTAGTCTAATATAGTTAAGACTTTCAGACTAATCTAGTGTCTACAGAGTATTGCTACTGTACAGGGTTTTCCTTCACTTGCACAATGGGAATAGAAATATGGTGTCTGTTGTACGTTTCTACCATAATGAATTAAAATGTCTATGTTGCTGGTATGGTACGCACATCATTCAGTCATTTAATTATTCAATCATCTAATGTATGTAAGAAAGTAGCGACTTGCTAGGCACCACACAACACTAAACAAAATTATGAATAGCTAATCCAAAAGAGATTTTCAGTTTGTCCTCCGTCCTCCTTACATACGATTAGAAATGTAGACAATGCAATTAACTCTGCTAATTTCCCAGCGCTAATTAGGGAACACAAACACTAGGAGAAATTGAAATGAATATGCCTGGCCTTGAGGTAATGCGTTACTCTGCATCTCAGTGCTAGAGGTGTCACTACAGACCCTGGTTCGAATCCAGGCTGTATCTCAACTGGCCGTGATTGTGAGCCCCATAAAAATATATGACTTCTGGTCCTTCTCTTTTAGTAAAGTGTTTCCAGGACAAGGAGTATGTTGTTTGGGTAAGAGAAACATCTCATTTCACACCTCTAAAAACTTTAGGCTAAACACTGATTTGAGGACTGATGGGTTTGGTTTGGAGCTGTGACCATCCAGTCTGTCGGCCAGAATCGGATAAAGAAAGTCCTTTAAAATGAACACCCCTGCAGCTTAACATAATGTCCTTCACAAGGCTTTTAAACTACACCTCCTGAACGCAGAGGGTCTGAGAAAGACATTGCTTTCCTCTCCAGGAAGTAAAAAGGTAGAGAGGTGAGAGAAAGAGAGGGGTGTTAGAATGGTCCTTTTTTTCTGCACCTCTAAGCTCCAAACCTTTTGTTGTATTTCTGCCAAATGTTACCTTAACTGTGAAACTTTACCGCAGTCTGACTCCACACGCCTGACTCCACATCTAAAATATCTTGCATTCCACAAACTACACTATCTGGTTATGTGGATACTGTTTATACTGTAGAAACAACATATTCAGGCAAACAATACATTTAATGGTAAACACAATGTATACCAAACCTGGTCTAATACATTTAATGGTGAACACAATGTATACCAAACCTGGTCTAATACATTTAATGGTAAACACAATGTATACCAAACCTGGTCTAATACATTTAATGGTGAACACAATGTATACCAAACCTGGTCTAATACATTTAATGGTGAACACAATGTATACCAAACCTGGTATAATACATTTAATGGTGAACACAATGTATACCACACTTGGTATATGGGATCTGTACAGGATGTTTAGACCATCATGCTAAAGACGACATGCTAATCAATAAGTGCCAACCTTTCTATAGGACAGAACTGTAAGAAATACAGAAACTTGTTGCCACATTGTAGTGTAATGGTTGACGTCATATCTTCCACAGCCAGATAGCCAATGGGTTGAGAGGAAATGATCAGTCATCAGTCTCATGGGTATGGTGGGCACACAGCCTCAACCAACCACAAGACTCCAGGAACAAAAACACTGCACTGCAACCTAGTTCACTTTTCATTCTACCTGAATCTAATGTTAACTACAGGTATTTAACAATTGTTAAATGTATTATACAAAATAAATACTATGTACATATTACATACTGCACATAGAATCCAGTACATATAACAGGAGAACTTATTGTGATGAGACAAAATCTAGAAGATTCCATCAATACTGTCTCGGTTAAAAAAAGAGGATAAATTAAACAACAGAGTAACTTCATAAAATTATAACACCAAATATCTGGTGATCAAACTCAGATCTACTTCTACCATGCAGAAGGAGTGTTAGATGTCATAGACTGTTGGAGAGCATGACGCTGATGACGGTAGGAGTGTTAGATGTCATAGACTGTTGGAGAGCATGACGCTGATGACGGTAGGAGTGTTAGATGTCATAGACTGTTGGAGAGCATGACGCTGATGACGGTAGGAGTGTTAGATGTCATAGACTGTTGGAGAGCATGACGCTGATGACGGTAGGAGTGTTAGATGTCATAGACTGTTGGAGAGCATGACGCTGATGACGGTAGGAGTGTTATGATGTCATAGACTGTTGGATAGCATGACGCTGATGACGGTAGGAGTGTTAGATGTCATAGACTGTTGGAGAGCATGACGCTGATGACGGTAGGAGTGTTAGATGTCATAGACTGTTGGAGAGCATGACGCTGATGACGGTAGGAGTGTTAGATGTCATAGACTGTTGGAGAGCATGACGCTGATGACGGTAGGAGTGTTAGATGTCATAGACTGTTGGAGAGCATGACGCTGATGACGGTAGGAGTGTTAGATGTCATAGACTGTTGGAGAGCATGACGCTGATGACGGTAGGAGTGTTAGATGTCATAGACTGTTGGATAGCATGACGCTGATGACGGTAGGAGTGTTAGATGTCATAGACTGTTGGAGAGCATGACGCTGATGACGGTAGGAGTGTTATGATGTCATAGACTGTTGGAGAGCATGACGCTGATGACGGTAGGAGTGTTATGATGTCATAGACTGTTGGATAGCATGACGCTGATGACGGTAGGAGTGTTAGATGTCATAGACTGTTGGAGAGCATGACGCTGATGACGGTAGGAGTGTTAGATGTCATAGACTGTTGGAGAGCATGACGCTGATGACGGTAGGAGTGTTAGATGTCATAGACTGTTGGAGAGCATGACGCTGATGACGGTAGGAGTGTTAGATGTCATAGACTGTTGGAGAGCATGACGCTGATGACGGTAGAGCTCAGACAGCCAGTGAGCAGCCAGTAGTGTGTGAGTAGACCGTTACTGCTGTGGAGGAGAGAGGTGGTGGAAAAGATGGCGTCCGTCTTGTTTCTTGGCAACTGCATGTTACAGATGTTTCCTTCACAGCAAGCAGTGCAGACCTGGAATCAGGAATAGAGATAGAATCAGAATCACCTTTATTCACCGAGTACATTAACACAGACACAGAATTTGAATACATGAAATGGTGCTTCCAGCAAAAAACTAAATCAACAGACAGAACACAGACAAACTACAGACAGAACACAGACAAACTACAGACAGAACACATACAACCACATACAAACCACAGACAGACTACAGACAGAACACATACAACCACAGACAGAACACATACAACCACAGACATACTACAGACAGAACACATACAACCACAGATAGACTACAGACAGAACACATACAACCACAGACATGCTACAGACAGAACACATACAACCACAGACATACTACAGACAGAACACATACAACCACAGACTACAGATGGAACACAGACTATGTTTGTATGTCCACAAACAGAACACAGACAGAGGAATTTCCAGAAAGAGATTCAAATAACTGCTGAGACGAGAACAGATTGTTATCCAAGTGAGATCATTCTAAACCAGGGCCTGGGGATTACCATGACAGTGTGGTAAATCACACCAGACACCACAGAGCAGAGAGACACATTCTGAACTGCAAATATTACTAATACAAGTTAAAATATCACCTTTCTTGTTATACATGCTGTATGTGTGTCCCCGTTGATAACTGCCCCTGGTTAGTCCCTCACCTGGTAAATTAAATGCAGTTGTACATGTAGGAGTTGCTTCAGCAGCCCGTGTCAGAAATGTAATGTTATTCAAAGGAAAGAGGCTTCTTTAATGACCTCGTATCCTTCATGGTTGTCCTGGGTGCAGCCTGTAGACAGACAGTGGGCCAGGGCCACACAGCGTTTGGTCACAGACACAGTGTTCCCCTGGACGTCCATCACATGGAGGGTGTAGCAGTACCTGGTCTCTGTCAGACACAGACACTGTCGTTAAAGGTGCAATCTGCAATATTTACAGCTGAGAGATGGATACATTTCTCCAGCGCTAAATGTCAGGGCTGCCGTTTAGCTTTATATATTATATATGCCGTTTAGCTTTATATATTATATATGCCGTTTAGCTTTATATATTATATATGCCGTTTAGCTTTATATATTATATATGCCGTTTAGCTTTATATATTATATATGCCGTTTAGCTTTATATATTGTCAAACTTGATCTAACGTTCAGACACTATGGAATCCTGAGAAATAACAGACCAATGAGCAATAAGTTGAACGATGATAAAAACACATCACTTTCACATTATTGTATGTCAGTTAAAACCTCTAACGAGCCTCAACCCCGGATCCGGGATCACCCCCCACCCCCCCCACACTGATTAGCATCGCTAGCATAGCGTCACAATTAAATAGTAGCATCTAAATATCATTAAATCACAAGTCCAAGCCACCTAATGAAAGATACAGATCTTGTGAATAAAGCCACCATTTCAGATTTTTAAAATGTTTTACAGGGAAGACACAATATGTAAATCTATTAGCTAACCACGTTAGCAAAGGACACGATTTTTTTACTCCCAACAGCTTTTTCCTGCGTCAGTAGCTATCACTAATTCGACTAGATAAAAATATATATAGCCACTAACCAAGAAACAACTTCATAATATGACAGTCTGATAACATATTTATGGTATAGCATAGTTTTTTTTGGGAAAAATGTGCATTTTTCAGGTATAAATCACAGTTCTACATTGCAGCTGCAATCTGAAATAGTGCTGACCCAGCCAGAACAATTACAGAGACCAACGTCATATAACGAATTACTCATCTTAAAACATTTCAGAAAAATACACAGCGTACAGATATTGAAAGCCCAACATCTGGTGAATCCAAACAATATTTCAGATTTATTAAATGTTTTATAACGAAAACAAAATGTAGCGCTAAATTAGCATAGCTATACAAGGCAGATTCGGCTAGGCGCCCACGGCCAGTTCACATGCACAACAGATATGATATAACATCGTAAATTGGGTCTTACTATGGCTGATCTTTCATCAGAATGTTGATCAAAGTGTCCTTTGTCAAGATGAGTCGTTGGTTCCGTTCAGAAATCTTCCTTTCCCACTCCATTTAGCACAGGTACCGGTCGAGTGGCACAGATCTCTCAAATGTAAATAAATTGTGACAACGGAACACCGCAAAACTCCCAAAAAAATTCAAATAATCTGATTAAACTATATTGAAAAAACATACATTACGATGATATGGTCACATGTATCAAACAAAATTCGACACGGAGATAGTTTTCATCCATAACGCCAGCAAAACAGTACACAATCGCAGCTCCAACTCGTGCGAATCAGCAAACCGGAAGTTGTCGGTCACGCCAAAGAAATAGGTCTTATTTCACGTCAGTACCAGATAAACAAAGAATTTCTCCTCTGACGTCCTCTTGACACCCAGAGGAAGGCGAATGAGGTGTGTTTCGGGTCATAGGGGGCACGACCATATATAGGCAGAGCTTTGAAGCCAGCATAACACATCTTGATTTTATGTTCTTGGTCATGGAAAGTGCTGTGAAATGACTTCTGTATCACTCAGAGACAAAATTGAAACGGTTTTAGAAACTAGAGATTGTTTTCTTTCCAATGGTATTATTTATATGCATGTAGTAAGAGCAATAATTGAATAAGAGGCAGTTTAATCTGTTGAGCAAATTATGCTAATGGGAAAATAGCACCCCCTGTATTCTCAAGAAGTAAACGCAAATGTAGCTTACTTTTCAACAGCAATGTAACTAATTTCCATGAATATCATGTGTTAACAATCTTCTTCTTCCTGAAGTGAACAGTAACACTGAGAGACTGGGGGTTCAGATGCATTGATTTAAACCATTCCTCACGTTTCACGTGGTAAACTACTATTTATCATTTGTTTATAACTCAAAGAATGTGCTTTTAAGATCAAATCTTTAAGGCAACAAATAACTTCACAATGATTTCAGACATTTAGTAGACAACCATATATCTATATAAAGAAGAGAGCCTGTGGAATTATACAGCCTGTATGTACTGTAGTTACATGTCCTGAAATACACTATGTTTAAGATACAGAAACCAGCAAAGAAAACATTGATAACCCTTCATTTTACAGCCTGGTATTTTCCTCTAATTTATATTTCTGCTCTGGACGGAGTCGAGAGGGTCTTAACAGGATTTGATGATAGATACAGAGCAGGCTGTAAATACCAGAAATACCTTACTGTAATTACCTCGTGGGCAGTATACGTCCGGAGCCCAGCGATTGCATTCGTAGTTGTCTGGTGCATCTTTACATGTGAAGCACTTGAACCCTCCAGGATGAGGTGTGGCTGTGGATACAAGAGGAGACAAGCTCAAGTCTATTATTAAGCATCTAGATTTAATAACATCTTTTTGGTAGATTTAATAACATGTCCCAAAATGAAAAAACACTTCACTGAATCAATACATTGTCATTACTCAATGAGCTATAGAAGAAATGCAAATTGTACAATTGACTACTAATTGTGAGTTCTTGTAGTCCTCAGCGCTACAGCGATATGTAGTCCTCAGCGATATGTAGTCCTCAGAGATACAGCGATATGTAGTCCTCAGAGCTACAGCGATATGTAGTCCTCAGCGCTACAGCGATATGTAGTCCTCAGAGCTACAGCGATATGTAGTCCTCAGCGATATGTAGTCCTCAGAGCTACAGCGATATGTAGTCCTAATCGATATGTAGTCCTCAGAGCTACAGCGATATGTAGTCCTCAGAGCTACAGCGATATGTAGTCCTCAGCGCTACAGCGATATGTAGTCCTCAGAGCTACAGCGATATGTAGTCCTCAGAGCTACAGCGATATGTAGTCCTCAGAGCTACAGCGATATGTAGTCCTCAGCGCTACAGCGATATGTAGTCCTCAGCGCTACAGCGATATGTAGTCCTCAGCGCTACAGCGATATGTAGTCCTCAGCGCTACAGCGATATGTAGTCCTCAGCGATATGTAGTCCTCAGCGCTACAGCGATATGTAGTCCTCAGCGATATGTAGTCCTCAGAGCTACAGCGATATGTAGTCCTCAGCGATATGTAGTCCTCAGAGCTACAGCGATATGTAGTCCTCAGAGCTACTGCGATATGTAGTCCTCAGCGCTACAGCGATATGTAGTCCTCAGAGCTACAGCGATATGTAGTCCTCAGCGCTACAGCGATATGTAGTCCTCAGCGATATGTAGTCCTCAGAGCTACAGCGATATGTAGTCCTAATCGATATGTAGTCCTCAGAGCTACAGCGATATGTAGTCCTCAGAGCTACAGCGATATGTAGTCCTCAGCGCTACAGCGATATGTAGTCCTCAGAGCTACAGCGATATGTAGTCCTCAGCGCTACAGCGATATGTAGTCCTCAGCGCTATGTAGTCCTCAGAGCTACAGCGATATGTAGTCCTCAGCGATATGTAGTCCTCAGAGCTACAGCGATATGTAGTCCTCAGCGATATGTAGTCCTCAGAGCTACAGCGATATGTAGTCCTCAAAGCTACAGCGATATGTAGTCCTCAGAGCTACAGCGATATGTAGTCCTCAGAGCTACTGCGATATGTAGTCCTCAGAGCTACTGCGATATGTAGTCCTCAGAGCTACAGCGATATGTAGTCCTCAGAGCTACTGCGATATGTAGTCCTCAGAGCTACAGCGATATGTAGTCCTCAGAGCTACAGCGATATGTAGTCCTCAGCGCTACAGCGATATGTAGTCCTCAGCGCTACAGCGATATGTAGTCCTCAGCGCTACAGCGATATGTAGTCCTCAGCGCTACAGCGATATGTAGTCCTCAGCGATATGTAGTCCTCAGCGCTACAGCGATATGTAGTCCTCAGAGCTACAGCGATATGTAGTCCTCAGCGCTACAGCGATATGTAGTCCTCAGCGCTACAGCGATATGTAGTCCTCAGCGATATGTAGTCCTCAGAGCTACAGCGATATGTAGTCCTAATCGATATGTAGTCCTCAGAGCTACAGCGATATGTAGTCCTCAGAGCTACAGCGATATGTAGTCCTCAGCGCTACAGCGATATGTAGTCCTCAGAGCTACAGCGATATGTAGTCCTCAGCGCTACAGCGATATGTAGTCCTCAGCGCTATGTAGTCCTCAGAGCTACAGCGATATGTAGTCCTCAGCGATATGTAGTCCTCAGAGCTACAGCGATATGTAGTCCTCAGCGATATGTAGTCCTCAGAGCTACAGCGATATGTAGTCCTCAGAGCTACTGCGATATGTAGTCCTCAGAGCTACAGCGATATGTAGTCCTCAGAGCTACAGCGATATGTAGTCCTCAGAGCTACAGCGATATGTAGTCCTCAGAGCTACAGCGATATGTAGTCCTCAGAGCTACAGCGATATGTAGTCCTCAGCGCTACAGCGATATGTAGTCCTCAGCGCTACAGCGATATGTAGTCCTCAGAGCTACAGCGATATGTAGTCCTCAGAGCTACAGCGATATGTAGTCCTCAGAGCTACAGCGATATGTAGTCCTCAGAGCTACAGCGATATGTAGTCCTCAGAGCTACAGCAAACAAAGGTTTGATGTTGCTGCTACAAACAGAGAGCGACTTTCCTTTAACGACATACATTTAACTACAGTACATACAGGACATGTAACTACAGTACATACAGGACATTTAACTACAGTACATACAGGACATTTAACTACAGTACATACAGGACATGTAACTACAGTACATACAGGACATTTAACTACAGTACATACAGGACATTTAACTACAGTACATACAGGACATTTAACTACAGTACATACAGGACATGTAACTACAGTACAAACAGGACATTTAACTACAGTACATACAGGGCATGTAACGACAGTACATACAGGACATGTAACTACAGTACATACAGGACATTTAACTACAGTACATACAGGACATGTAACTACAGTACATACAGGACATGTAACTACAGTACATACAGGACATTTAACTACAGTACATACAGGACATGTAACTACAGTACATACAGGACATTTAACTACAGTACATACAGGACATGTAACTACAGTACAAACAGGACATTTAACTACAGTACATACAGGGCATGTAACGACAGTACATACAGGACATGTAACTACAGTACATACAGGACATTTAACTACAGTACATACAGGACATGTAACTACAGTACATACAGGACATGTAACTACAGTACATACAGGACATTTAACTACAGTACATACAGGACATGTAACTACAGTACATACAGGACATGTAACGACAGTACATACAGGACATTTAACGACAGTACATGTAACTACAGTACATACAGGACATGTAACTACAGTACATACAGGACATGTAACTACAGTACATACAGGACATGTAACTACAGTACATACAGGACATTTAACTACAGTACATACAGGACATTTAACTACAGTACATACAGGACATTTAACTACAGTACATACAGGACATTTAACTACAGTACATACAGGACATGTAACTACAGTACATACAGGACATGTAACTACAGTACATACAGGACATGTAACTACAGTACAAACAGGACATTTAACTACAGTACATACAGGACATGTAACGACAGTACATACAGGACATTTAACTACAGTACATACAGGACATGTAACTACAGTACATTTAACTACAGTACATACAGGACATGTAACTACAGTACATACAGGACATGTAACTACAGTACATACAGGACATGTAACTACAGTACATACAGGACATTTAACTACAGTACATACAGGACATGTAACTACAGTACAAACAGGACATTTAACTACAGTACATACAGGACATGTAACGACAGTACATACAGGACATGTAACTACAGTACATTTAACTACAGTACATACAGGACATGTAACGAGAGTACATTTAACTACAGTACATACAGGACATTTAACTACAGTACATACAGGACATGTAACTACAGTACATTTAACTACAGTACATACAGGACATGTAACTACAGTACATACAGGACATTTAACTACAGTACATACAGGACATGTAACTACAGTACATACAGGACATGTAACTACAGTACATACAGGACATGTAACTACAGTACATACAGGACATTTAACTACAGTACATACAGGACATTTAACTACAGTACATACAGGACATTTAACTACGGGACATACAGGACATGTAACTACAGTACATACAGGACATGTAACTACAGTACATACAGGACATGTAACTACAGTACATACAGGACATGTAACTACAGTACATACAGGACATGTAACTACAGTACATACAGGACATGTAACTACAGTACATACAGGACATTTAACTACAGTACATACAGGGCATGTAACTACAGTACAAACAGGACATTTAACTACAGTACATACAGGACATGTAACGACAGTACATACAGGACATTTAACTACAGTACATACAGGACATGTAACTACAGTACATTTAACTACAGTACATACAGGACATGTAACTACAGTACATACAGGACGTGTAACTACAGTACATTTAACTACAGTACATACAGGACATTTAACTACAGTACATACAGGACATTTAACTACAGTACATACAGGACATTTAACTACAGTACATACAGGACATGTAACTACAGTACAAACAGGACATTTAACTACAGTACATACAGGACATGTAACGACAGTACATACAGGACATGTAACTACAGTACATACAGGACATGTAACTACAGTACATTTAACTACAGTACATACAGGACATGTAACGACAGTACATTTAACTACAGTACATACAGGACATTTAACTACAGTACATACAGGACATGTAACTACAGTACATTTAACTACAGTACATACAGGACATGTAACTACAGTACATTTAACTACAGTACATACAGGACATGTAACTACAGTACATACAGGACATTTAACTACAGTACATACAGGACATGTAACTACAGTACATACAGGACATGTAACTACAGTACATACAGGACATGTAACTACAGTACATACAGGACATTTAACTACAGTACATACAGGACATTTAACTACAGTACATACAGGACATTTAACTACGGGACATACAGGACATGTAACTACAGTACATACAGGACATGTAACTACAGTACATACAGGACATGTAACTACAGTACATACAGGACATGTAACTACAGTACATACAGGACATGTAACTACAGTACATACAGGACATGTAACTACAGTACATACAGGACATTTAACTACAGTACATACAGGGCATGTAACTACAGTACAAACAGGACATTTAACTACAGTACATACAGGACATGTAACGACAGTACATACAGGACATTTAACTACAGTACATACAGGACATGTAACTACAGTACATTTAACTACAGTACATACAGGACATGTAACTACAGTACATACAGGACGTGTAACTACAGTACATTTAACTACAGTACATACAGGACATTTAACTACAGTACATACAGGACATTTAACTACAGTACATACAGGACATTTAACTACAGTACATACAGGACATGTAACTACAGTACAAACAGGACATTTAACTACAGTACATACAGGACATGTAACGACAGTACATACAGGACATGTAACTACAGTACATACAGGACATGTAACTACAGTACATTTAACTACAGTACATACAGGACATGTAACGACAGTACATTTAACTACAGTACATACAGGACATTTAACTACAGTACATACAGGACATGTAACTACAGTACATTTAACTACAGTACATACAGGACATGTAACTACAGTACATACAGGACATTTAACTACAGTACATACAGGACATGTAACTACAGTACATACAGTACATACAGGACATTTAACTACAGTACATACAGGACATTTAACTACAGTACATACAGGACATTTAACTACAGTACATACAGGACATTTAACTCCAGTACATACAGGACATTTAACTACAGCACATACAGGACATTTAACTACAGTACATACAGGACATGTAACTACAGTACATTTAACTACAGTACATACAGGACATTTAACTACGGGACATACAGGACATGTAACTACAGTACATACAGGACATGTAACTACAGTACATACAGGACATTTAACTACAGTACATACAGGACATGTAACTACAGTACATACAGGACATTTAACTACAGTACATACAGGACATTTAACTACAGTACATACAGGACATGTAACTACGGGACATACAGGACATGTAACTACAGTACATACAGGACATTTAACTACAGTACATACAGGACATGTAACTACGGGACATACAGGACATGTAACTACGGGACATACAGTACATGTAACTACAGTACATACAGGACATGTAACTACAGTACATACAGGACATGTTATATTATGACATATTATGACAGGACAATACAGTTTGAATTGAATTAATGAACCATCAGTTCAACCGTCTAGATTCTAGAATAGAATGGTCTCTAAACTTTGCATGGAGACCATCTGCCGTGATCAAACAGTAGGCTTGTTTGGTTTGTTCAATTGGCAACCATTATGTTAATACTAAGAACACTGAGAATCAGGCCTCCCATTGGATAATGTGCCTCCCATTGGATAATGTGCATCCCAAATGGCACCCTATTCCCTATACCCTATATAGTGCACTAATTTTGATCATGATCAATGATCATGATCAACAAAAGTCTGCCTGCCTGCGAGTCTCACACACACACACACACACACACTCACACACTCGCTCTCTCACACACACACACACACACACACACACACACACACACACACACACACACACTCCCTCTAATCCACCCTCCATACCCCAAGCCCCCAGGGCTGTTCAAGGTCATCCTATCCCCCTGTACAAGCCGGGGCGTGGGTCCAAACATACACGCATTTCTTGGGGAATTCAGCTCAGATATCCCTATGAAATGAACAACCATAAACCTGATATAGGAGCTCTTGGCTTATCAGATGTTGAAGGCAGATTGTACCAAGAGAGCTGAGGTAAAATACATTAGACGAGATGTCAGTGTTTGACTGCAGGGAGATGGAGGGGAGTAGAGGAGGGGAACCATTAGGGTTCTGACCTCGTATATGCCTGCCTCTTAGAGCTACTGTGCGTTTCCATACTTCTCACGCGGCGGTGAGCCCAGTTCTCACTGTAGACCAGTATACTGTACTGTAGTCTGAGGAACTGTAGTCTGAGGAACTGTAGTCTGAGGAACTGTAGTCTGAGGAACTGTAGTCTGAGGGACTGTAGTCTGAGGGACTGTAGTCTGAGGAACTGTAGTCTGAGGAACTGTAGTCTGAGGAACTGTAGTCTGAGGGACTGTAGTCTGAGAGAACTGTAGTCTGAGGAACTGTAGTCTGAGGGACTGTAGTCTGAGGGACTGTAGTCTGAGGGACTGTAGTCTGAGGGACTGTAGTCTGAGGGACTGTAGTCTGAGGGACTGTAGTCTGAGGAACTGTAGTCTGAGGGACTGTAGTCTGAGAGAACTGTAGTCTGAGGAACTGTAGTCTGAGGAACTGTAGTCTGAGGAACTGTAGTCTGAGAGAACTGTAGTCTGAGAGAACTGTAGTCTGAGAGAACTGTAGTCTGAGGAACTGTAGTCTGAGGAACTGTAGTCTGAGAGAACTGTAGTCTGAGAGAACTGTAGTCTGAGGAACAGGGACAGAATGCGTCTCAGTTTCACAGAGAGAAAGGGGTGGAAAACAGGAAGTCACGTCTGGAAACTCGCACACATCTCACTGATACCCAACACCGCAGATGTAGTAAGCCAGAGACTGTGTCACACAGTGGTACATATTCTGAGTGGATGAGGAAGATACACTCCCCTACACTGGCATTGTGGATAAATATTGTTTTATTATAATCTCTTCATCTAGATATGGAAAGTACCTTCAAAGATGAAGGCAGGGTGGAGAGAGGCCTGACTGTGACCATTACCAGCTGTGGCCATGTCACCTTTGTCTGGGGATCAGAGCAGGGGCGGCATGCACCTCAAAGATCTGAGGGGGCACAAAGTACGTGAGGACGGCTGGGGGGGCTGTTCCGGCGAAGGGCCAAGCCCCCCCCTCTGTAAATTGGAGAATTTAGCCTTTTTCAAACACCTGAAACAGCTTTTTTCTACAATCCCACCCTTCAGTCCCGCCATTAAGCTCCACTCAACCCCTCCCATCTATCTCTGTTTGGATTTTTATTTGCTTATATATTGTTCAGCTGTGCTGTGATGTTTCACAAAAGTTCTGAGCCTTTCTATTCTCATAGTTTATACAGATCGTAAGTTAAAGATAAAGATTTTTGTTAAGAGTATTATTATATAGGGCTTCCGAGTTGCACTGCATCTCAGTGCAAGAGGTGTCACTACAGTCCTTGGTTCGAATCCAGGCTGTATCACATCCGACCATGATTGGGAGTCCCATAGGGTCCAGCGTCGTCCAGGTTTGGCTGGGGTAGGCCGTCATTGTAAATAAGAATTTGTTCTTAACTGACTTGCCTAGTTAAATAAAGGTTCAATTTAAATATTATTTAACGATTGACTATGACTTTGTAAACCACCCAGCAGTGCTATTTGCAGAGTTAGCTCCAAATGTTTAAATTCTTCAGCCATTCCTGAACCTGCGACCAAAAACAAGCTACATATGGACAGTACCAAAACAAATGAGCTAATGATTCTGTCTCTTCGCAGCAAAATCTGCAGAGCTGGGATGGTTGTATCCCACATATAGATAAAATGTTATTGGTTGCAAGAATTTGTATCATAATCTAAGTTTTGAATCCAGCGTTGTTTTGTGTATCAGTTTATAAACCATGTGCCATGGAGTCGGTACATTGAAATCTCTCCCCAACTATTTTGCATCTATATGGAACAGCTGTCCATTTTTGGTCCTTAAATAAAACTGCTATACTTTTTTATTTATCACAATTGTCTTTAACCAATGTTGTTCTTTAACGCAGGGCTGACAGACAAGTTCCTTACTTTTCCCCCTTCCACTTGCTTCTTCCATTGGTGCGGTAATGCTGCAATTAGTTTGTTGTAATTTTGAGTAGAGCAGGCATATATTTTTGTTAGCTGCATGTGTGACAACTCCACCAGTCCTATTTATGATATAATTTACAAAGATTATACCGTTTTTGGGGGGGTTTATTTCTCAAAAAAATAATTACAATATTTTGAGTTTAACCTTAATATTTGTTGTCATATTTGCCATATCTGTATTTTCTGGGGGATTAAACTGAAATTGAAACCAACTTTCTATAGCTTGTTTTATAAATAGCGACTCTAATTTGATTGATAGCCTGAAATGGCTTCTTGGTATCTAGTTATGAGGTTTGGAGATTGGCAACCTATCTGGGCGAGCTAAAGACAAATTCATAAAAGAAGAACCAAAAAATAAATCATAATAATACAAATTACAATAATATATATTTTTAAAAACAGTTACAGGACAAATATGAGGGGGAACGTGCCCCTGTGTGCCCCCATAAGAACTCTGGATCAGAGGGTCATGGATGGATGCCCTTTCTCTTGGCTGTTATAATGGTCACATCACAGTATTGATGACTCATCTCAAAGGTCACAGAGACATTGCCAGCAGACTCAACCAGAAGAAAAGAAAGGTATCAGACTCCATCTACTACAATTTGATACAAAAATACATTTCCAATGCATGTGTATTCATACTTGATGGATGGAGGAGGATGATGTCCTTCACAGTGAAGTCCCGTGATTGAGCCGCTTCCAGCCAATCAGCGATTAGCGTTAGAATTAGGACCCAGGCTGCTGGCCAGGCCTCCATCATTGGCTGAGACCTTCCACATGCAGCTGTCCGATTGGTCAACGTCCAGGACACTGTTGAGGGAAATCAATCAGGGAATAAAATATTAAAGGTAAACATCCTCAGAGTTGGAGAGAGACAGCGACAGAGAGAAAGAGATGGATTGAGAGAGATCGATCAGTACATCCGGAGTAGGTGATCAGTTGTCTGAATCTCACTCATGCTGTTGTGTGTGCTGTGCTTTGCTTCATTAGCTAAATGTCATCCAGACCCCGACTCAGATGGCATCCAGTAACTAACCCTATAGTGAATCTCATAAAGCTACGATCACAGTCTACAGTAAGTGGATTGATGACGGCTTTTCTCAGGTTGCTTGAATGGGGTAAAGGATTACTTTGAGGACCAATATATTATATCTATTACTTGTTATTAAAGTTGTATTCATAATATATTACTAAATCTATTATAGTCTATATATGACTGTTAAATATTATTAAAGCTGTTTAACTAATCTGTTAGTAAATCATCTATTATAGTCTACAACTACTAACTATCCCTATTCCCCTCCCATTGAAAACACAAAGCATTGTAACTGAACAAATGGTTATGGCAGTAAGAGAGCTCCAGCTCTAGGTCAGGCTCCTGGCCCCCACCGGTCACACAGTGACCCAGAGAGGATGGCTCAGTCATGGGGAAGTCATGTTAAGTAAGCCAAAGCTCTACAGCTAAATAACCAAAGTCAGATTATCTGATGTTCATGTTGTTCATCTCTGACTCTGTAAAACAATAAGAGGAGCTGGACAAAAAGAAGACCAACTAGATTAGAGATGGAATGTCTGTTTTGTTTTCCTATGTTATACAGCCTGACTACCAGCCCAGGCCAGAGAGGACAATGGTAGGTCTGGAGGGAGACTGGTGGCTGCCCCACTAAAGACCATCTTTACTTCCATACCAGTGAGCCTGGTAAATGGGACCAGTACCCATGACAAAGCACCTGATGCTGGACTCTCTATGGGTTCAGACCAGCGCCAGATGACCAGCCTCCTCTCCTCCTCCATGACTCTGGATGCACAGACTCAACTTGGTTCTACAATGTATGGGCCAATGGCAGGGGTTCAATTACTCAATCCCGGATAGAGAGCAATACGATAAGGTTGGAATTTTACACCTTGCAGAGATAAGATATTGATGGACTTTATTAATCCACTTTCTACCGAAAACTGAAACTTTTTTTGCACTATAACAAAGCCCTCCTTTACCTCCATTTAAATCCTGGTAATGTGAGCCATTTTTAAAAAATAATTCATTTATTCACACAATTTACTTTGCTAAGTAGTCTTATCCCATATCAGAAAGATATTCAATATTCATTGATTGAACTTCAAACAAACTCCCCAATCTCTAATAAGAAGCCTTGGTGTGCAACATTATTCAATACAGTAGCTGGAATAAAACACACTAGCAAAAAGCTAGAGGACGACCAGGTCTAGCCAGCCTTGGCTTGAACATGAAGTCAGATTTATAAGAGTAGCTAGATTTTTAAGAGATCAGATGGCTTCCATTCTGGATTCCTTTAATTCCACTTCAATTGGCGGTTGACGACCGTACGGTTGTATTTTTGCCTGCTGCCCTTCATGACGACTGTACGGTTGTATTTTTGCCTGCTGCTCTTCATGACGACCGTACGGTTGTATTTTTGCCTGCTGCCCTTCATGACGACTGTACGGTTGTATTTTTGCCTGCTGCTCTTCATGACGACTGTACGGTTGTATTTTTAACTGCTGCTCTTCATGACGACTGTACGGTTGTATTTTTAACTGCTGCTCTTCATGACGACCGTACGGTTGTATTTTTAACTGCTGCCCTTCATGACGACCGTAAGGTTGTATTTTTGCCTGCTGCCCTTCATGACGACCATACGGTTGTATTTTTGCCTGCTGCTCTTCATAACGACCGTACGGTTGTATTTTTGCCTGCGGCCCTTCATGACGACTGTACGGTTGTATTTTTGCCTGCTGCCCTTCATAACGACCGTACGGTTGTATTTTTGCCTGCTGCCCTTCATAACGACCGTACGGTTGTATTTTTGCCTGCTGCCCTTCATAACGACCGTACGGTTGTATTTTTGCCTGCTGCCCTTCATGACGACCGTACGGTTGTATTTTTGCCTGCTGCCCTTCATGGCGACCGTACGGTTGTATTTTTGCCTGCTGCTCTTCATGACGACCGTAAGGTCGTAAGGTCATATATTAAATGTTTTAATATAATATGTCTGTGGTCTATAGAGATACTGTTATAATTTATACTTCAATAACGCTCTAATTATGTATAAATATATTTATGTGCAATCTTTATGAGATACACAGCAGACAATCTAATCCAAACTAAAATATAAGTATGATATATTTATTCTATATTTATTTGTATCAGATTGATGCACATATAATTCTAAGCACATTATGTAGTTTCCATTCAAGTCTTTCTTTTCAAAGCATGTCAACTAGAATACATTGAGACAGGAACTTCAAACCTTCCTCCTTCCTCTCAACCCTTCTGCCAGAGCTGGAGCAATAAACAGATCTGTCACCAACACTTTATTACCTGCATGCCAGTGGAGGCTGAGGGGAGGACGGCTCATAATAATGGCTGGAACGGAGTCAATGGAATGGCATCAAACATGTGGAAACCGTGTGTTTGGGGTATTCCACCCATTCCGCTCCAGTCATTACCACGAGCCCGTCCTCCTCCATTAAGGTGCCACCAACCTCCTGTGCTGCATGCATTCTTTTGGAAATGAAAGAGTGGTTGTTGCGGTAGCGTTTTAGCATATAAAGTAATATTGTATTTTATTTTGATTAGATTCAAGGGCAGATTTACAGTGGATTGATGGCAGGAAATGGCTTCAATTAAATCCTTCCTCTAAGATGAGACCTGCATAGAAACCACATGCATTCTCTCTCATCATTTTATCTCTCTCTATTTCTTTCTCCATCTACATCGCTCTCTCTTTCTCTGCATTCCACTGGCCACTGGCCAGTAATCACTTGCCCAGGTGGAAGGTCAGGCAGGCAATGAGAGAGAGAGAGAGAGAGAGAGAGAGATAGAGAGAGACTGTAATGTTTACTGTTCATTTTTATTGTTTATTTCACTTTTGTTTATTATCTAGTTCACTTGCTTTGACAATGTTTACATATCTGATCCAGGACTCCTGTCCTCCTGTACTAGGGCCAGGTGGGAAAGGTGATCCTGATCCAGGACTCCTGTCCTCCTGTACTAGGGCCTGGTCAGAAAGGTGATCCTGAACCAGGACTCCTGTCCTCCTGTACTAGGGCCAGGTCAGAAAGGTGATCCTGAACCAGGACTCCTGTCCTCCTGTACTAGGGCCAGGTGGGAAAGGTGATCCTGAACCAGGACTCCTGTCCTCCTGTACTAGGGCCAGGTGGGAAAGGTGATCTGAACCAGGACTCCTGTCCTCCTGTACTAGGGCCAGGTGGGGAAGGTGATCCTGAACCAGGACTCCTGTCCTCCTGTACTAGGGCCAGGTGGGAAAGGTGATCTGAACCAGGACTCCTGTCCTCCTGTACTAGGGCCAGGTGGGAAAGGTGATCTGAACCAGGACTCCTGTCCTCCTGTACTAGGGCCAGGTCAGAAAGGTGATCTGAACCAGGACTCCTGTCCTCCTGTACTAGGGCCAGGTGGGGAAGGTGATCTGAACCAGGACTCCTGTCCTCCTGTACTAGGGCCAGGTGGGGAAGGTGATCCTGAACCAGGACTCCTGTCCTCCTGTACTAGGGCCAGGTGGGAAAGGTGATCCTGAACCAGGACTCCTGTCCTCCTGTACTAGGGCCAGGTGGGAAAGGTGATCTGAACCAGGACTCCTGTCCTCCTGTACTAGGGCCAGGTGGGAAAGGTGATCTGATACAGGCAACGTGATATTCCAGGTCAAACAGGGAACAACAATCCTCTGTGAATGACTGGGGTTCTTCCCTTCACTACAGTGCAGAGGCACAGAGAGAGAGATGCTAATTCCTTCTGTTGTGTTCAGAGATCCACAAGAACTAGTCAGAACAAATGTTGGTGTAGGAGTATGATTCTCTCTATGGTGTCATTTATCTCTGTGGGATACTACAACACTGAGTAAGAAGCTAAGAGACTTCTGAACCACTGTAGTCAGCCAACAGAGGATTATACAGTGTACATGGGCCTCTATGTATGAGAATCTGGTTAGTCCCAAGTAGCTGAGTTGGTAGAGCATGGTGCTTGGAAAGCCAGGGTTGTGGGTTTGATTCCCATGGGGGACCAGTATGAAAGTCTGTGCACTCCCTACTGTAAGTCATTCTGGATAAGAGATGACTAAAAGAGGCTAGGGTTTATTAAGATAAATTATAACTTCATCCTAAATGACAACAACAGCTAAACTATTGGCCCTGAAGAGACAGCAACCCAGTCTAAGTGTAGTGGTGCTGATCTGGAAGATGATTAAAAACCTGGTCAAAAAGAATTTCCCTCAAGTCACATAGCATATGTCTCATATAACAAAATCGTCGGTTTTGGATTCCAAAGAAAGACTGGTCGCAATTAAGCTTTAAATCAATATCCATTCCATTGAAATTCAAGATTGAATCGTGTGTGGAGCACAGATTGTTGGACCACTTTGAGGTACTGTAAGTCAACTGTAAGGTCTCTTAACCCTCTGGTAACTCCATAGACAGGGCCATATTGTGGGAGTAGATATAATTAGTGGTTATACAGAGGGCAGGCTGGGTTAAGAACCTGCTGCTGTCTGTTTTATAGGAAGTCCTGAGTAAATCTGTCACTCACTGATTTAGTGAAAAAAAGGAGCTATCTAGAACCTTAAAGGGTTCTTCGGCTGTCCCCATAGGAGAACCCTTTGAAGAACCCCTTTTTAGTTGCAGGTAGAACCCTTTTGGGTTCCAAGTAGAACCATTTTGGTTCCATGTAGAACAGGTTCTACCTGTAACCAAAAAGGGTTACCCTATGGGGACAGCCGAAGAACCCTTTTGGAACCCTTTTTTCTAAGAGTGTACTATATGTTTCAATGGACTGAGGCCCATACTGTACCTCTACGTGCCTGGTCTCTGGGACTGACTGCTAGAGAAGTAGTAGGACAGAGAAATGTATGGCGGAGGCGTTGTGCCCTTCAGTGTCACCGTGGAACGTCAAGAGGCTGTCTGGGAGGCTGTTGGTGATATGGTGCTAGTCATTGAGATATGGTCTACTATCCAAGAGCTCCGGACATCCTGTTGGTTCTATTACTGTACCATCCTGCCCTTTATGATGACGTAGAACATTCCTTTATGTAGACCTAGAACATTCCTTTATGATGACCTAGAACATTCCTTTATGATGATGTAAAACATTCCTTTATGATGACGTAGAACATTCCTTTATGATGACGTAGAACATTCCTTTATGATGATGTAGAACATTCCTTTATGATGACGTAGAACATTCCTTTATGATGATGTAGAACATTCCTTTATGATGACGTAGAACATTCCTTTATGATGATGTAGAACATTCCTTTATGATGACGTAGAACATTCCTTTATGATGACGTAGAACATTCCTTTATGTAGACCTAGAACATTCCTTTATGATGCTTTATGATGACCTAGAACATTCCTTTATGATGACCTAGAACATTCCTTTATGATGCTTTATGATGACCTAGAACATACCTTTATGATGACCTAGAACATTCTTTATGATGCTTTATGATGACCTAGAACATTCCTTTATGATGACCTAGAACATTCCTTTATGATGACCTAGAACATTCTTGATGATGCTTTATGATGACCTAGAACGTTCCTTTATGATGACGTAGAACATTCCTTTATGATGACCTAGAACATTCTTTTATGATGACCTAGACCATTCTTGATGATGCTTTATGATGACCTAGAACATTCCTTTATGATGACCTAGAACATTCTTTTATGATGACCTAGAACATTCTTGATGATGCTTTATGATGACCTAGAACATTCCTTTATGATGGCGTAGAACATTAATTTATGATGACCTAGAACATTCTTTATGATGCTTTATGATGACCTAGAACATTCCTTTATGATGCAAAGCTGATTTAGGGCTCTATTCAATCACATCCGCTTTAGCCTCCATCCACATAGCGGTTGTTTTGGCAGTGTCAGAGTTGGAACTGTGTTCGAGCTGTCAGATCCACAAGTTGTTCCTGGCATTATACATAAAGTGGGCATTGCCATTGGCTGCACGGAGTCGGATTAAGAGAAATCCCATGCAGCCTTGTTTGAACACTGGAATGTGAGATGTAATCTACACCTTGATTAGGCTGATAGAAATCGATTATTGATTAATGATTTTAAATCTGAGATATAGCCTACACTTTCTCATTCTGAACTTCTAACGTGAGTGGGACGGGTGTGGCTTCGTGACATTGATCAAGAGTAGCTGCTCACTGATTTGACACCTCTGACCGCCAAAACATCAGCTATGCGGGTGTCGGCTATCACCGTTTAATGCTTGATCTGATTGAATCTAGACCTTAATGCTGGGTGCTGAGATTGGTGTAGACAGGCAGACAGGTGGTGTGAGGATATGGAGCAATGAATGGACCAGCGGACGGATTAACACACAGCAGGCTCTGGACCTCTGGACCTCTGGACCTCTGGCTGCCTGGAGTCACAGACTTTGATTCTCTACTTTTCCCCCATCTCTTCTTCCTGACCCTGTGGCTCCACTACTTCCATCTCTTATTAAGTGATTTGTAAGAGAGAGGCCCGCTTTGGACGACAGGGGCCAGAGGCTGTCCCCAGTTAGGGTGCTGTACAAATGGAATTTCTGTTGCATGGCTTTTACATGAAAAGGGAGACCAAGAGAGAGCAAGAGAGAGCAAGAGAGAGCAAGAGAGAGGGAGAGAGAGCAAGAGAGAGCAAGAGAGAGGGAGAGAGAGCAAGAGAGAGAAAGAGAGAGGGAGAGAGAGAGAGAGAGGGAGAGAGAGAGAGAGAGAAAGAGAGAGAGAGAGAGAGAGGGGAGAGAAAGAGAGAGAGAGAGGGAGAGGAGAGACCACTGACTTCTGCATATTAAGGAAAGGAGGCTTCTAAAAAAAATCTAAATTACAAGACTCACAACAGCCACACTCTCACCCCGTTCCACACTCTCACACACAGACAGACTGCCTCTGTGATGACGTCTCACGTCACCCCGCTCCTCCGCTCTCTCCACTGGCTTCCAGTTGAAGCTCGCATCCGCTACAAGACCATGGTGCTTGCCTACGGAGCTGTGAGGGGAACGGCACCTCAGTACCTTCAGGCTCTGATCAGGCCCTACACCCAAACAAGGGCACTGCGTTCATCCACCTCTGGCCTGCTCGCCTCCCTACCACTGAGGAAGTACAGTTCCCGCTCAGCCCAGTCAAAACTGTTCGCTGCTCTGGCACCCCAATGGTGGAACAAACTCCCTCACGACGCCAGGACAGCGGAGTCAATCACCACCTTCCGGAGACACCTGAAACCCCACCTCTTTAAGGAATACCTAGGATAGGATAAAGCAATCCTTCTGACCCCCCCCCCCCCCCCCCCCTTAAAAGATTTAGATGCACTATTGTAAAGTGGCTGTTCCACTGGATGTCATAAGGTGAATGCACCAATTTGTAAGTCGCTCTGGATAAGAGCGTCTGCTAAATGACTTAAATGTAAATGTAAATGATGACCAGGCCAGACCACAAATAGACATGTTTTTACTTGAGTTTCAAAGGAATTCCGGCAAACAACTCGTTTAGAATGCTTCCCAATACCTATGTATTTTAAAGTTATAGCATGACGCATGATGCATCTTTTTAAGTAGTTTGGAAAATACTGACTGGAATTGAAGCTAAATTGATAACCCATGCAGATGTATTTCTAGGAGGCCAGACAGACTTCCTGAGAAAACGCCAAATACACTGCATTCGGGAAGTATTCAGACCACTTGACTTTTTACACATTTTATTACATTACAGCCGTATTCCAGAATGGATTCAATCGTTTCCCCCCATCATCAATCTGCACACAATACCTCATAATCACAAAGCAAAAACAGGATTTTAAAAATGTTTGCAACAGAAAGAATCTGACAGTGGGATGCAGGAACATACGTGTACAGTGATGTCAGTGTGAGGACTCTCTCTGCACACCTGGACAGTAGTAATTCTACAGTATGGTTGTAGTGAACCTGCTGAAGGTAGAAGCCTCAGGGCAGCCTGCTGTGTTTTAAACCCTGTCATTCCTATAGCCATAATAACACCACTTAACACTGTAGTGTACCTCACTTGTTTAATGTAGGCCAACCACACAGCTGTGGAACAGTGCTCCCATCCCGGCCTAGCCCTTCTGACCGATTTTAGCACTAGCAAACCGGATTTAGCTACAATACAATAAAATACAACAATACGGCCAACTGTTAAATCTGGAGAGAAGAATTCCTGCTCTCTCTGCTCTCTCAGTGTGTCGATTGTCTTTCATTGTGCTGAGGCAGCTATAAGTAAATGTACACTCAGTGGATTATTTATGGGCACATATGGCAGCACTGCACTGGCATTGCAGTTCCTAAACCTGCGCCATGCACCTGCTAACGTTACTACTTTAAGTATTCCCTAAATCAGTCTGACAGCTCTGCAATCTCATCCCCTTTGAATGGGGATATCTTAAAATAATGGAATGCTCACAATTCGTAATCTGATTAATTTTAGAAAACTCCGTTTCAAATAGTTTAAAACGAGATAGAGAGCTAATTGTATTTTATATAGAACAGGGACCACTGCTAGTAAAACGTACAAAGTTTCCAAACAACTCACATTTGACTAGTAATCAACTAAAACGCGCACTGATTTGTCTATTGGAAATATAGATGGGTAAGAAGTACCCAGATAAGAATATGTGGATCACAGCTGTTTTATGTCTCATATCTCATTTCATTGTGCACAGTGTTCAACCTAAAGAATCATTTTTTTTTAAACTGCACCGCAATCTCTGAAAACAACACTTACCCAAATAAAACGCCTCCCGAACTCCGTGGGTAAATCAACTGAAGAATATTCCACTTGTTATTCTAGATAAACACTACATTCGGGGTCAGAAGTGGATGTGTAGCCCGATTGAATCGACATACTACTGAGAACGAATGCCGCTCTTGTCGTGCTCTTGCAGTTTCGGGAGTTTCTGTAGGCGTGTATTATACGTAACCATTGGAACGTCAGTGCAAGAGAGATGCAGGGGGAATTGGAAGATGGGGGTCTTCACTTTATCCATCCCATATCCATTGTATTCATCTACACATATGGTACATGGATTATTGTCAAGACATTACAAATGTTTTTCAATATCAATATTTTGACTTTTAAGATCTAAAATGGTTATTACAATTTTGACTATTCTATTTGTTATTCTTTAACTGTTACACATATTATAAAATCACTCCAATAAAATGAATAGGCTAGAATGGAAACATATTTGTTTCCATTTATTAAACTGTTTTACACAAACCTAAATCAGTTCCACGTAATCACTGTCTTCTTGTGGGGATAACTCTTTAGGAACAACGCCCAATAAATATACTATTAGCTAGCTCTTTGAAGTCTGTTATAACGGGTTCAGATTCCACTAGGGCCCTACAGACCACACATGGTTCCTCTAGATCTCTTTCCACTAGCAACATTTATCACCACAAGTTGAATAGCTTTATGAACTTTAATTGCTGATTGTGTGTGACAAAATATTCATTTCCCCAGTGGAAAAACTCTCAGTGACATGCATTCATTTACCAAATACATAACTCGTTCCAGAACAGACCTGGAGATGAATGCCTACATAAAGTCTGAACATGAACTAGGTTTACATAGACATGGAATCAGATGAATGCCTACATAAAGTCTGAACATGAACTAGGTTTACATAGACATGGAATCAGATGAATGCCTACATAAAGTCTGAACATGAACTAGGTTTACATAGACATGGAATCAGATGAATGCAACATAAAGTCTGAACATGAACTAGGTTTACATAGACATGGAATCAGATGAATGCCTACATAAAGTCTGAACATGAACTAGGTTTACATAGACATGGAATCAGATGAATGCCTACATAAAGTCTGAACATGAACTAGGTTTACATAGACATGGAATCAGATGAATGCCTACATAAAGTCTGAACATGAACTAGGTTTACATAGACATGGAATCAGATGAATGCCTACATAAAGTCTGAACATGAACTAGGTTTACATAGACATGGATTGGAAGGGCTTGTAAGAGTTTCCTGTTCCTGGAACCTGAACACATATAAAGAACAGCAGCTAGCCATGATGCTGTGTTATTTGCTGTGAAACCTGAAGGAAGGATCAACCCATCAAGGCAGTGTGTTGAGAGAGTGACTGATTCTGGCCCTGACTGTGCAGAGGTTCACCGTCACAAACTGACGCAGCTGTTAGCTGGTGTTGAAAATACACCCTTTCATTTGCGTTGCTTGTCAGTTCTGTCTGTGTCGGTGTGCTCAACATTTCAACATTATATAAGACAAGCAAGGAGATTTCCGTGTCCTTACTTGAATGGTCTCTGGATTAATGCCAGTGATATTAGATGAATGTTTAGTCTGTGAATGCCCTTTCATCTGACTGTACACAGACGTACTGAATTCCTCTTAGCATACATAAGTAAAAGGTCAGATTTATGTTGCTCTGAAAACATTTCTAATCAATACATTTGTATTGTATTTATATATTTTAAACAGCACATTAACATGGACAGGATCATGTGAAAAGAGAAAGCGAGAGAGGAGAGAGAGAGAGAATTCTGACCAAGAATTCACAAAATGGGATAAACACCAAATTGAGAGACTGCATGCAGAATTCTGCAAAAATATCCTCTGTACAACGTAAAATACCAAATAATGCAGATTAATTATCAAAATCTAGAAAAATAGCTGTTAAATTCTACAACCACCTAAAAGGAAGTGATTCCCAAACCTTCCATAACAAAGCCATGGAAAAAAAGTGCCTATAAACATGGAAAGAGCAATTTACATCATCACCTCACTCAAGAGGGATTAACCTGGAGAAGAGTCCCCTAAGCAAGCTGGTCCTTGGGCTCTGTTCACAAACACAAACACACCCCACAGAGCCCCACGACAGCAACACAATTAGACCCAACCAAATCATGAGAAAACAAAAAGATAATTACTTGACACATTGGAAATAATTTATTTGGCCCTTAACAGAGAGTACACAGTGGCAGAATACCTGACTACTGTGACTGACCCAAAATTAAGGAAATCTTTGACTATGTACAGACTCAGTGAGTATAGCCTTGCTATGTGCACACTGCCCACAAAATGAGGTGGAAACTGAACTGCACTTCCTAACTTCCTGCCAAATGTATGACAATATTAGAGACACATATTTCCTTCAAATTACACAGACCCACAAAGAATTTGAAAACAAATCCAATTTTGATAAACTTCCTTATCTATTGGATGAAATATCACAGTGTGCAATCACATCAGCAAGATGTGTAACCTGTTGCCACAAGAAAAGGGCAACCAGTGAAGAACAAACACCATTGTAAATACAACCCATATTTCTGTTTATTTATTTTCCCTTTTGTAACTATTTGCACATCATTATAACACTGTATATAGACATAATATGACATTTGAAATGTCTTTATTCTTTTGGAACTTTTGTGAGTGTAATGTTTACTGTTAATTTTGTATTGTTTATTATCTTGCTTTGGCAATGTAAACATATGTTTCCCATGCCAATAAAGCCTCTTAAATTGAAATTGAGAGAGGGAGAGAGGGAGAGAGGGAGAGAGAGAGAGAGAGAGAGAGAGAGAGAGAGAGAGAGAGAGAGAGAGAGAAATAAAGAAAAGGGAGATGATAAAAGGATGACTTCTTCGTTGGTTCCTAGAGGGCATCATTACAATCAAACATTCCTGAGGATACCATGGTTAACTGGGTTGGATTCATTCCTGAGGATACCATGGTTAACTGGGTTGGATTCATTCCTGAGGATACCATGGTTAACTTGGTTGGATTCATTCCTGAGGATACCATGGTTAACTGGGTTGGATTCATTCCTGAGGATACCATGGTTAACTGGGTTGGATTCATTCCTGAGGATACCATGGTTAACTGGGTTGGATTCATTCCTGAGGATACCATGGTTAACTGGGTTGGATTCATTCCTGAGGATACCATGGTTAACTGGGTTGGATTCATTCCTGAGGATACCATGATTAACTGGGTTGGATTCATTCCTGAGGATACCATGGTTAACTGGGTTGGATTCATTCCTGAGGATACCATGGTTAACTGGGTTGGATTCATTCCTGAGGATACCATGATTAACTGGGTTGGATTCATTCCTGAGGATACCATGGTTAACTGGGTTGGATTCATTCCTGAGGATACCATGATTAACTGGGTTGGATTCATTCCTGAGGATACCATGGTTAACTGGGTTGGATTCAAACAACATAGTGTGACTGACCATCCATTACAAAGCTGTTGCGAAGAATCCACAGGATACATAAATGTGATGGACACTAGGACAAAGGACAGAATGACCCGTGTAATGTCAGCCAAGCCTAGTGAACCTTTTCAGTGAGAAGTCCAGCTAAGCCTAGTGAACCTTTTCCGCGAGGAGTCCAGCCAAGCCTAGTGATCCTTTTCATTGAGGAATCCGGCCAAGCCTAGTGAACCTTTTCAGAGAGGAATCCGGCCAAGCCTAGTGAACCTTTTCATTGAGGAGTCCAGCCAAGCCTAGTGAACCTTTTCATTGAGGAATCCAGCCAAGCCTAGTGAACCTTTTCAGTGAGGAGTCCAGCCAAGCCTAGTGAACCTTTTCAGTGAGGAATCCAGCCAAGCCTAGTGAACCTTTTCAGAGAGGAATCCAGCTAAGCCTAGTGAACCTTTTCAGTGAAGAGTCCAGCCAAGGCTAGTGAACCTTTTCAGTGAAGAGTCCAGCCAAGGCTAGTGAACCTTTTCCGTGAGGAGTCCAGCCAAGCCTAGTGAACCTTTTCAGTGAGGAATCTTTTCAGAAAGACCAAAAGTGAACAGGGACTCTATGGGGTATGAGTTATACATGGTATCAAGGGAAACCTCTGTCCTGCAGCACCGTCTGTCCTAAGCATGTTATAAACCTCTGTCCTGCAGCACCGTCTGTCCTAAGCATGTTATAAACCTCTGTCCTGCAGCACCGTCTGTCCTAAGCATGTTATAAACCTCTGTCCTGCATCACGGTCTGTCCTAAACATGTTAGAAACATTACAGTCTATCAATTATGTATTAACACATTTTAATGTTTCAACAATATTTACATGAACTTGAGGAAATGATGTCATCTAATATGTAAATACTGTAAATTATCTTGATTAATTCTAATCATATCAACCTGTTACGACTGGATTCAGTGATGTCATATGTAGAGACAGGCTATCTAGTATTGTAGGTCCTCCCTTTAAAGCACACATCTTTACACCTGACAGCCGTGGACCCTGCGGCTGCTACTATAGCTTATCATAATACTATTTACCAGGCTTACTGTCCTAAATGATATAGCAGTGTTGTGATGTTCCATATTGGACATCAAAAGGAGGTCAGCTGCTCTGCATGGTTGAATATGTTGTCTTCTGCTGCCTACTCAAACCAACTGTCTGTCTGTCTGTCTGTCTGTCTGTCTGTCTGTCTTCTGCTGCCTACTCAAACAAACTGTCTGTCTGTCTGTCTGTCTGTCTTCTGCTGCCTACTCAAACAAAC